>NC_052314.1:1304814-1322314 GCF_016432855.1 Salvelinus namaycush | reverse complement strand
AGTGTCCTAACCCTGTTCCCTACCTAGTGTCCTAACCCTGTTCCCTACTTAGTGCCCTAACCCTGTTCCCTACTTAGTGCCCTAACCCTGTTCCCTACTTAGTGTCCTAACCCTGTTCCCTACTTAGTGTCCTAACCCTGTTCCCTACCTAGTGTCCTAACCCTGTTCCCTACCTAGTGTCCTAACCCTGTTCCCTACCTAGTGTCCTAACCCTGTTCCCTACTTAGTGTCCTAACCCTGTTCCCTACCTAGTGTCCTAACCCTGTTCCCTACCTAGTGCCCTAACCCTGTTCCCTACTTAGTGTCCTAACCCTGTTCCCTACTTAGTGTCCTAACCCTGCTCCCTACCTAGTGCCCTAACCCTGTTCCCTACTTAGTGTCCTAACCCTGTTCCCTACCTAGTGTCCTAACCCTGTTCCCTACCTAGTGTCCTAACCCTGTTCCCTACCTAGTGCCCTAACCCTGTTCCCTACTTAGTGTTCTAACCCTGTTCCCTACTTAGTGTCCTAACCCTGTTCCCTACTTAGTGTCCTAACCCTGTTCCCTACTTAGTGTCCTAACCCTGTTCCCTACTTAGTGTCCTAACCTGTTCCCTACTTAGTGCCCTAACCCTGTTCCCTACTTAGTGCCCTAACCCTGTTCCCTACGTAGTGTCCTAACCTGTTCCCTACCTAGTGCCCTAACCCTATTCCCTACTTAGTGTCCTAGCCCTGTTCCCTACCTAGTGTCCTAACCCTGTTCCCTACCTAGTGTCCTAACCTGTTCCCTACCTAGTGCCCTAACCCTGTTCCCTACTTAGTGTCCTAACCCTGTTCCCTACCTAGTGTCCTAACCCTGTTCCCTACTTAGTGTCCTAACCCTGTTCCCTACCTAGTGCCCTAACCCTGTTCCCTACCTAGTGCCCTAACCCTGTTCCCTACCTAGTGCCCTAACCCTGTTCCCTACCTAGTGTCCTAGCCCTGTTCCCTACTTAGTGTCCTAACCCTGTTCCCTACCTAGTGTCCTAGCCCTGTTCCCTACTTAGTGTCCTAACCCTGTTCCCTACCTAGTGCCCTAACCCTGTTCCCTACCTAGTGCCCTAGCCCTGTTCCCTACTTAGTGTCCTAACCCTGTTCCCTACCTAGTGTCCTAACCCTGTTCCCTACTTAGTGTCCTAACCCTGTTCCCTACCTAGTGTCCTAGCCCTGTTCCCTACTTAGTGTCCTAACCCTGTTCCCTACCTAGTGCCCTAACCCTGTTCCCTACCTAGTGCCCTAACCCTGTTCCCTACCTAGTGCCCTAACCCTGTTCCCTACTTAGTGTCCTAACCCTGTTCCCTACCTAGTGCCCTAACCCTGTTCCCTACCTAGTGCCCTAACCCTGTTCCCTACTTAGTGTCCTAACCCTGTTCCCTACCTAGTGTCCTAACCCTGTTCCCTACTTAGTGTCCTAACCCTGTTCCCTACCTAGTGCCCCAACCTGTTCCCTATGGTCCCTAGACAAAAGCAGTGCATTATATAGGGAACGTTTTAGTTGCAGACACTGCCCTGCTCTCTGTTCTGCACTGTTCTGCTCGGGTCTTTATCATGATTAAACAGGTGCCCCTGACTTGTTGCGGTTGGGGAGGACTCTATGCCAGGTTGGAACAAACAGACCACTTTGTCCATCTCTCTGACCACTGGGGTTAGCGTTCAGAGGGGGAAGAGGACGTGGAAGGAGGAGAAGGCGAGAGGGAGCCGGTTGGTGATTAATGCTTAATGATTGACCTGACTTATTCCTCTTTAGCACCTAGTGTTCTATAATCAGCTTAATGATTGACCTGACTTATTCCTCTTTAGCTCCTAGTGTTCTACAATCAGCTTAATGATTGACCTGACTTATTCCTCTTTAGCTCCTAGTGTTCTATAATCAGCTTAATGATTGACCTGACTTATTCCTCTTTAGCTCCTAGTGTTCTATAATCAGCTTAATGATTGACCTGACTTATTCCTCTTTAGCTCCTAGTGTTCTATAATCAGCTTAATGATTGACCTGACTTATTCCTCTTTAGCTCCTAGTGTTCTATAATCAGCTTAATGATTGACCTGACGTATTCCTCTTTAGCGCCTAGTGTTCTATAATCAGCTTAATGATTGACCTGACGTATTCCTCTTCTGCTCCTAGTGTTCTATAATCAGCTTAATGATTGACCTGACTTATTCCTCTTTAGCGCCTAGTGTTCTATAATCAGCTTAATGATTGACCTGACTTATTCCTCTTTAGCTCCTAGTGTTCTATAATCAGCTTAATGATTGACCTGACTTATTCCTCTTTAGCTCTTAGTGTTCTATAATCAGCTTAATGATTGACCTGACTTATTCCTCTTTAGCGCCTAGTGTTCTACAATCAGCTTAATGATTGACCTGACTTATTCCTCTTTAGCGCCTAGTGTTCTACAATCAGATTAAAGCTGAAGCCTCGGCGAAAGTAGACAGAAGGAATGGAGGTGTTAACTCTGTTATATTTATGTGTGGAGAGATGGAGAGAGAGACATGAGGGAGGGAGGGAGGGAGGGAGGGGGGGAGGGAGGGAGGGAGGGAGTGAGGGAGGAAGGAGGAGGGAGGAGAGATGGAGAGAGAGACATGAGGGAGGGAGGGAGGGAGGGAGGGAGGGAGGGAGGGAGGGAGGGAGAGACATGAGGGATAGAGGGAGGGAGGGAGGGAGTGAGGGAGGGAGTGAGGGAGGAGGGAGGAGAGATGGAGAGAGAGACATGAGGGAGGGAGGGAGGGAGGGAGGGAGGGAGGGAGGGAGGGAGGGAGGGACTAGAGGGAGGGAGGGAGGAGGAGAGATGGAGAGATGAGAGAGAGACATGACCCAACAACCACCCCTAGCAACCCCCCCTGACCTGATCCAATAACCACCCCTAGCAACCCCCCCTGTCCTGACCCAACAACCACCCCTAGCAACCCCCCCTGACCTGACCCAACAACCACCCCTAGCAACCCCCCCTGTCCTGACACAACAACCACCCCTAGCAACCCCCCCTGTCCTGACACAACAACCACCCCTAGCAACCCCCCCTGACCTGACCCAACAACCACCCCTAGCAACCCCCCCTGACCTGACCCAACAACCACCCCTAGCAACCCCCCCTGACCTGACCCAACAACCACCCCTAGCAACCCCCCCTGACCTGACCCAACAACCACCCCTAGCAACCCCCCCTGTCCTGACCCAACAACCACCCCTAGCAACCCCCCCTGACCTGACCCAACAACCACACCTAGCAACCCCCCCTGACCTGACCCAACAACCACCCCTAGCAACCCCCCCCTGACCTGACCCAACAGCCACCTCTAGCAACCCCCCCCTGACCTGACCCAACAACCACCCCTAGCAACCCCCCCCCTGGCCTTCGTCTTTGTACAGAGAGGATAACTACAGCTGTTCACACCTGTACTCTGACTTACAGGTTGGGGTCTTTGTACAGAGAGGATAACTACAGCTGTTCACACCTGTACTCTGACTTACAGGTTGGGGTCTTTGTACAGAGAGGATAACTACAGCTGTTCACACCTGTACTCTGACTTACAGGTTGGGATCTTTGTCTTTGTACAGAGAGGATAAAGACAGCTCTTCACACCTGTACTCTGACTTACAGGTTGGGGTCTTTGTCTTTGTACAGAGAGGATAACTACAGCTGTTCACACCTGTACTCTGACTTACAGGTTGGGGACTTTGTCTTTGTACAGAGAGGATAAATACAGCTCTTCACACCTGTACTCTGACTTACAGGTTGGGGACTTTGTCTTTGTACAGAGAGGATAACTACAGCTGTTCACACCTGTACTCTGACTTACAGGTTGGGGACTTTGTCTTTGTACAGAGAGGATAACTACAGCTGTTCACACCTGTACTCTGACTTACAGGTTGGGGTCTTTGTACAGAGAGGATAACTACAGCTGTTCACACCTGTACTCTGACTTACAGGTTGGGATCTTTGTCTTTGTACAGAGAGGATAACTACAGCTGTTCACACCTGTACTCTGACTTACAGGTTGGGGTCTTTGTCTTTGTACAGAGAGGATAAATATGCCTAGACAAACAACTTTCCTGTAAAGTTCAGATGTTCTGACTTTTATTTTCCCTACAAACTTGATTTCAGAAATCATGTTAAATTATTGCCTGGCAGATTGTGGTGAGGTGTATATAGATGTGAATATGTACTGAGACAGTATAGTCCTAGTTTGGGATCATAACTTAAGGATTTCAGTACAAAGTGAAATCCACTATAGACAGTAGGATCCTGGTTGTGCAGCAGACTGAAGTATCCTACAGAGCTTGAAGATGGCAGATCTCAGGTTCAAATATACCTGATCACCATTTGGACAATACTAAAATAAATAATATTAAAAACCATAGTAAAATATAATGAGAGAGAGAGAGAGAGAGAGAGAGAGAGATATGTTTTGGACAATACTAAAATATAATTATGTAAGCCGATTGAAAAGCCTTTTAAAAAAATTTTTTTTACAAGGTTTGGACACTTTATATAATAACTACACATCAATATCAGCAGAACATTGAAGCAATGTTTTTCAGAACTACTTCCGTCACCGTTTGAAGTGTGTCCCGTGGAACGTTATCAGACCCGCCATGTCATGACGTCACAGTATAACTTTATGAGAGCATTGTGGGAATCTACCCCGCTCGTTTTTTATGGGGTATTTCTGTATAACATTATCCATCAACGTTAGCAAAACGTTTCCTGTAACGTTCCTGTAACGTTTCCTGTAACGTTTCCTCAGAAACACTTCCATTGTTCCCACGTTTTTATTGCGAAACTACGTTCTAAGTATAGCGAGGTGCGTACCGGCGGCAGAGAAGTCAGGCGCAGGAGAGAGAGGGCTGATTCACAACGGTGACGTTTAATATCCATAAACCGCCGTCAACAGAACAATACAAATAAACGGGTCAAACGAAACCCGGTAAACACACCGTTGCCATAGCACCACAAGAAACAATTACGGACAAGGACATGAGGGGGGGGGGGGAACAGAGGGTTAAATACACAACGTGTAATTGATGGGATTGGAACCAGGTGTGATGGAAGACAAGACAAAACCAATGGAAAATGAAAAGAGGAACCAGGTGTGATGGAAGACAAGACAAAACCAATGGAAAATGAAAAGAGGAACCAGGTGTGATGGAAGACAAGACAAAACCAATGGAAAATGAAAAGTGGAACCAGGTGTGATGGAAGACAAGACAAAACCAATGGAAAATGAAAAGAGGAACCAGGTGTGATGGAAGACAAGACAAAACCAATGGAAAATGAAAAGTGGAACCAGGTGTGATGGAAGACAAGACAAAACCAATGGAAAATGAAAAGAGGAACCAGGTGTGATGGAAGACAAGACAAAACCAATGGAAAATGAAAAGTGGAACCAGGTGTGATGGAAGACAAGACAAAACCAATGGAAAATGAAAAGAGGAACCAGGTGTGATGGAAGACAAGACAAAACCAATGGAAAATGAAAAGAGGAACCAGGTGTGATGGAAGACAAGACAAAACAAATGGAAAATGAAAAGTGGAACCAGGTGTGATGGAAGACAAGACAAAACCAATGGAAAATGAAAAGTGGAACCAGGTGTGATGGAAGACAAGACAAAACCAATGGAAAATGAAAAGTGGAACCAGGTGTGATGGAAGACAAGACAAAACCAATGGAAAATGAAAAGAGGAACCAGGTGTGATGGAAGACAAGACAAAACCAATGGAAAATGAAAAGTGGAACCAGGTGTGATGGAAGACAAGACAAAACCAATGGAAAATGAAAAGAGGAACCAGGTGTGATGGAAGACAAGACAAAACCAATGGAAAATGAAAAGTGGAATCAGGTGTGATGGAAGACAAGACAAAACCAATGGAAAATGAAAAGAGGAACCAGGTGTGATGGAAGACAAGACAAAACCAATGGAAAATGAAAAGAGGATCAGCGATGGCTAGAAGGTCGGTGACTTCGACCGCCGAACGCCGCCCGAACAAGGAGAGGGACCAACTTCGGCGGAAGTCGTGACACTAAGAACATTACAGGAACATGTTGTTACTAAGTGCTGAGTGATTAGTGCTTTTTAAGGTCGGTTTGGTTTCGGTTAGACCCCCCCCCAAAGAAATATCACGGTTTTCAATATTTTTTAAAACTTTAAATGGACGCTAGGTTGAACGCTGTAACAACACAGAATAAAACAATTCATCTTAGACCCATGATGGTCGTGACTGTCCATTACTGCCGATCATTTATTAACCATCATTTATTCACGTTAATATTTCCGTTGTTGTGTTTATTACATTAGTTTTATTTGATGACTGTATTATTTCATCTCATCTCTGTAGAGCTGCTGTCTGACAACATCACTGTTTTAGTAGTTCTTCAATGTAAATAAGACTTTTATGACTGCTGAATAGCAACTATCAATGACTTGGATGATGTATTTTTCAGGTAGAGATACCACAACTGCTCTCCCTCTCGATCGCGCTTCTTCTTCTGTCTCTTTTACGTAGCCGGCGTAAAAGAAGCACAGACCGGACAAGTAGGCGTGCATTATGGTAATTATAGTGAATTACCATTTTTCTGTGCTAAACTACGTAGAATATTGGCCTGATGGAAATTAAAACTCCCTACTACATCACACAGTTTGAGTCTGATCTGATTTATCTCTAGAGAAACTGTGCAATGTGTGAATTGAGCTCACATTAAAAAAACACAATTTGAAAAATTGAACTGACGTCAGTCAATTAGTTGTTTATTAAAAAACGAAGAAAGAAAAAAACTGAAATGTAGCATCGGTTATTACATTACCTGCAAACCTAATGAGAACGTTTGGGGAATGTTCTGTGGTGGTTGTTACAGGTGTTGGGGAATGTTCTGAGGTGGTTGTTACAGATGTTGGGGAATGTTCCGTGGTGGTTGTTACAGATGTTGGGGAATGTTCCGCGGTGGTTGTTACAGATGTTGGGGAATGTTCCGCGGTGGTTGTTACAGGTGTTGGGGAATGTTCCGTGGTGGTTGTTACAGATGTTGGGGAATGTTCCATGGTGGTTGTTACAGATGTTGGGGAATGTTCCATGGTGGTTGTTACAGGTGTTGGGGAATGTTCTGTGGTGGTTGTTACAGATGTTGGGGAATGTTCCATGGTGGTTGTTACAGATGTTGGGGAATGTTCCGTGGTGGTTGTTACAGATGTTGGGGAATGTTCTGTGGTGGTTGTTACAGATGTTGGGGATGTTCTGTGGTGGTGTTTACAGTTGTTGGGGAATGTTCCATGGGTTGTTACAGGTGTTGGGGAATGTTCCGCGTGGTTGTTACAGTGTTGGGAATGTTACATGGTGGTTGTTACAGATGTTGGGGAATGTTCCGTGGTGGTTGTTACAGATGTTGGGGAATGTTCCGCGGTGGTTGTTACAGATGTTGGGGAATGTTCCGTGGTGGTTGTTACAGATGTTGGGGATAACATTTTAGTGAACGTTTTGTAGAACATTGCAAGGATATTTCATTTAAAACATTTTCATCGTAAATATGAACTTAATGTGAATCTTAGCTAATGTTCCGGGCATGTTTCTGGTTTGCTGGGTATTCACTTATAGTGCAACTCAATATCAGGAAGGTGTTCCTAATGTTTGGTGTAATGTTTGGTGTAATCAGTGTATGTTTGGTGTAATGTTTGGTGTAATCAGTGTATGTTTGGTGTAATGTTTGGTGTAATCAGTGTATATTGCGTCTGCTAATATATATTGATACCCTATTCCCTATATAGTGCACTACTTTAGACCAGGGCTCTATGGCACCCTATTCCCTATATAGTGCACTACTTTAGACCAGGGCTCTATTCCCTATATAGTGCACAACTTTAGACCAGGGCTCTATGGAACCCTGGGCCAAAGTAGTGCACTTACGTAGGGAATAGAGTGCCATTTGTGACACAGAGGGACGCAGCCTAGATCTATGGTCCATTTCCTTGATTACCTGCTGTGCTGTAAATCAGAGGTCCTACAGCGTAGCCCTCGGGCCCATTGGAAGTAGATTCATGGTCCCTGCGTGACAAGGCTGAGCTGTTCACCGTCATTCTGCTGTTCACTACTCACTACTATTAAGTCCCCCCCCCCCCCCCACACACACACAGTAAACCATACTAAACCAGAGGTTAAGACAGGGCACCTTATTCCCCCGGTCAAAAGTAGTGCTATTTGGGACACGGCGAGGGCATTATTCATCCGTGTGGATGATTTCCATACCGGGCATCCGTCCAGGCTTTTTCATTTACAATCTTTCATCTGTAGAAATGAAGGACTGCTTGAATTAAATCTACCCCATCCCCCCTCTATAAATGTGACTGTGTCCCCTGTGTGGGGCTGCGTGGTTAGAGAGGTGACGGGAGCTTTAGTGTTTAGTTGTCTCAATGTAAAGTGGTTTCAGTCATTATATCCAGCCAGCCTGATAGGCACATCAACATCTATTCAGCCTGAGGGGTAGTGACCTGCCTGAGAGGCAACCAGCCAGCCTGATAGGCACATCAACATCTATTCAGCCTGAGGGGTAGTGACCTGCCTGAGAGGCAACCAGCCAGCCTGATAGGCACATCAACATCTATTCAGCCTGAGGGGTATTGACCTGCCTGAGAGGCAAACAGCCACCTGATAGGCACATCAACTCTATTCAGCCCTGAGGGTAGTGACCTGCCTGAGAGGCAACCAGCCAGCCTGATAGGCACATCAACATCTATTCAGCCTGAGGGGTAGTGACCTGCCTGAGAGGCAAACAGCCAGCCTGATAGGCACATCAACATCTATTCAGCCTGAGGGGTAGTGACCTGCCTGAGAGGCAACCAGCCAGCCTGATAGGCACATCAACATCTATTCAACCTGAGGGGTAGTGACCTGCCTGAGGGGTAGTGACCTGCCTGAGAGGCAACCAGCCAGCCTGATAGGCACATCAACATCTATTCAGCCTGAGGGGTAGTGACCTGCCTGAGAGGCAACCAGCCAGCCTGATAGGCACATCAACATCTATTCAGCCTGAGGGGTAGTGACCTGCCTGAGGGGTAGTGACCTGCCTGAGAGGCAACCAGCCAGCCTGATAGGCACATAAACATCTATTCAGCGTGAGGGGTAGTGACCTGCCTGAGAGGCACATAAACATCTATTCAGCCTGAGGGGTAGTGACCTGCCTGAGAGGCAACCAGTCCACCTGAGAGGCACATCAGCATCTATTCAGCGTGAGGGGTAGTGACCTGCATGAGAGGCAGTGACCTGCCTGAGGGGTAGTGACCTGCCTGAGAGGCAACCAGCCCACCTGAGAGGCACATCAACACCTATTCAGCCTGAGGGGTAGTGACCTGCCTGAGAGGCACATAAACATCTATTCAGCCTGAGGGGTAGTGACCTGCCTGAGAGGCAACCAGTCCACCTGAGAGGCACATCAACATCTATTCAGCGTGAGGGGTAGTGACCTGCATGAGAGGCAGTGACCTGCCTGAGGGGTAGTGACCTGCATGAGAGGCAGTGACCTGCCTGAGGGGTAGTGACCTGCCTGAGGGGTAGTGACCTGCCTGAGAGGCAACCAGCCCACCTGAGAGGCACATCAACACCTATTCAGCCTGAGGGGTAGTGACCTGCCTGAGGGGCAACCAGCCCTCCTGAGGGGCAACCAGCCCTCCTGAGAGGCAACCAGCCCACCTGAGAGGCAACCAGCCCACCTGATAGGCAACCAGCCCACCTGAGGGGCAACCAGCCCTCCTGAGAGGCAACCAGCCCACCTGAGGGGCAACCAGCCCACCTAAGGGGCAACCAGCCCTCCTGAGAGGCAACCAGCCCACCTGAGAGGCAACCAGCCCACCTGATAGGCACATCAACACCTATTCAACTCAGCTCAGCACAATCACTGCCCTGGTTATGATACTCACACCTCGACTGCAGCCATTGTTGAGGAGTTACGAAGGTATTTGTTGACGTTATAAAAACACATAAAGTCCAATTCCCTGGTAGAACAGTAGCAGTGAAAGGACTGAATGACTGAGGCGGTCACAGTGACATGGGCTTGGCGAATGTGATGATAACCAGTGAGTTGCCCTTTCTATCTCAGAGCTGGCACAGTCTGAATGTGGGCAGGATGGATGGAGCCTGGTGCCAGATCTGTTTGTGCTGTCACACGTGCGACAATTGACTATAGGAGTTTTCAAAACAGCACAAACAGATCTGGGACCAGGCTATGTGGATGACTCTGTCGCTGATGCGGTCCCGAGTTAAAAGTCTTTCGACGATCTTTCAGTTGACGATCTGGAGCCGGATCACAGACTCTGACAGACGATTTGGAACCAGATCAAAAACTCTTAACGGACGATCTGGAGCCGGATCAAAGACTCTGACGGACCTTGTTTCTGTTTTTGGAGCATCACACACCAGGATGGCTGGAGACAGAAAGAGAGAAAGAAAGAGAGTGAGAGAAGGAGAGAGAGAGTACAAGAGAGAAGGAGGCTAGCAGGACTGGATCTGACTGTATCTGGGTCAGGTGGAGGGAAAAAAAGAGTTGGGGCTGTTATTTGGTTTGCTGGAAAGGGGAAGTGGAAGAACGAGAGATGGATAGAGCAGGCAGAGGAGGGAATTAGAGGAGGAGAGATGGGTAGAGCAGGCAGAGGAGGGAATTAGTGGAGGAGAGATGGGTAGAACAGAGAGAGGAGGGAATTAGAGGAGGAGAGATGGGTAGAACAGAGAGAGGAGGGAATTAGAGGAGGAGAGATGGGTAGAGCAGAGAGAGGAGGGAGATAGAGGAGGAGAGATGGGTAGAGCAGAGAGAGGAGGGAGATAGAGGAGAGATGGATAGAGCAGAGAGAGGAGGGAGATAGAGGAGAGATGGGTAGAGCAGAGAGAGGAGGAGGAGAGATGGGTAGAGCAGAGAGAGGAGGGAGATAGAGGAGAGATGGGTAGAGCAGAGAGAGGAGGGTGATAGAGGAGAGATGGGTAGAGCAGAGAGAGGGGGAGGAGAGATGGGTAGAGCAGAGAGAGGAGAGATGGGTAGAGCAGAGAGAGGAGGGAATTAGAGGAGGAGAGATGGGTAGAGCAGAGAAAGGACGGAGATAGAGGAGAGATGGGTAGAGCAGAGAGAGGAGGGAAATAGAGTAGGAGAGATGGATAGAGCAGAGAGAGAGGAGATTAGAAGAAGATGGTGACAGAAAGGGAAGAAAGAGAAGATGAAGAGGAAGAGAGAGAGATAGACGGAGAGATGAGAAAAGTATCATAGAAAGAAAAAAAAAAGAATAAAAAAAGAAAGAGATAAAAAAAACAAAGAGGAAATAAACAAAGAGAAGAAAAGAAAAAAAAGAGAGGAGAATAAAAAGAGAGAAAGAAGAGAGAAAATATAGATTTAACAGAGAGAAAATAGAAAATGATATAGCAGAGAGAGAGAGAAAGAATCAAGGTAGAGAGATGAGAATGAGGAGATATAGTAGAGGGTAATGCAGAAGATAGAATAAGAGAAAAGAACAGAAATTAGAGAATGAGTTAGAGGAGATTATAGGCGATAGAGAGGTTAGACTAAAGAATAAGAACAAAAGATAGATAAAGAAGATGGGTAGACAAGAGAGAGGAAAAAAAGACAAAAGAGGAGATAGAGATAAATATAGAACAGAAATAAAAAAAAAAGAGCAGATAATTATAGAAAGTAGAGGATGTATATGAGATAAGGATTAGATATAGAAACAAAAAAAGAAATAAAAAAAAAGAAAAAAAAGAAAGGAGAAATAGACATAAAAAAAAACAAGAAAAAAAACAAAAAAAAGAAAGATAAAAAAAAAAATAACAAAAAAGAAAACAAATAAAAAAAAGAGTTGCATGGAGAATTAACCACTTTGTCTCTACACCCGCTGGTCTACATCTGCTGTAGCCTGAAGACAGAGAGACGGCCCATCCCTCTCATCAGTCCTCACCTGTCTATAAATTTATATTGGGAATTTATATGGGAATTATACTGTAGCTATGTATTTTATATGGGGATTATACTGTAGCTGTGTAATTTATCTAGGGATTATACTGTGGCTATGTAATTTATCTCTGGATTATACTGTAGCTGTGTAATTTATCTAGGGATTATACTGTATCTATGTAATTTATATGGGGATTATACTGTAGCTGTGTAATTTATATGGGGATTATACTGTGGCTGTGTAATTTATATGGGGATTATACTGTAGCTGTGTAATTTATATGGGGATTATACTGTGGCTGTGTAATTTATATGGGGATTATACTGTAGCTGTGTAATTTATCTAGGGATTATACTGTGGCTGTGAAATTTATATGGGGATTATACTGTAGCTGTGTAATTTATATGGGGATTATACTGTAGCTGTGTAATTTATATGGGGATTATACTGTAGCTGTGTAATTTATATGGGGATTATACTGTAGCTGTGTAATTTATATGGGGATTATACTGTAGCTGTGTATTTTATAAAGGGATTATACTGTAGCTGTGTATTTATATGGGGATTATACTGTAGCTGTGTAATTATATGGGGATTATACTGTAGCTGTGTAATTTATATGGGGATTATACTGTAGCTGTGTATTTATATGGGGATTATACTGTAGCTGTGTAATTTATATGGGGATTATACTGTAGCTATGTAATTTATATGGGGATTAAACTGTAGCTGTGTAATTTATATGGGGATTATACTGTAGCTATGTAATTTATATGGGGATTATACTGTAGCTGTGTAATTTATATGGGGATTATACTGTAGCTGTGTAATTTATATGGGGATTATACTGTAGCTGTGTAATTTATATGGGGATTATACTGTATCTATGTAATTTATATGGGGATTATACTGTAGCTATGTAATTTATATGGGGATTAAACTGTAGCTGTGTAATTTATATGGGGATTATACTGTAGCTATGTAATTTATATGGGGATTATACTGTAGCTATGTAATTTATATGGGGATTATACTGTAGCTGTGTAATTTATATGGGGATTATACTGTAGCTGTGTAATTTATCTAGGGATTATACTGTATCTATGTAATGTATATGGGGATTATACTGTAGCTATGTAATTTATATGGGGATTATACTGTATCTATGTAATTTATATGGGGATTATACTGTAGCTGTGTAATTTATATGGGGATTATACTGTAGCTGTGTAATTTATCTGGGGATTATACTGTATCTATGTATTTTATATGGAATTATACTGTAGCTATGTAATTTATATGGGGATTATACTGTAGCTGTGTAATTTATATGGGGATTATACTGTAGCTGTGTAATTTATCTAGGGATTATACTATCATGTAATGTATATGGGGATTATCTGTAGCTATGTATTTATATGGATTATACTGTATCTATGTAATTTTTATGGGGATTATCTGTATCTATGTATTTTATATGGGGATTATACTGTAGCTATGTAATTTATATGGGATTATACTGTAGCTGTGTAATTTATATGGGATTATACTGTAGCTGTGTAATTTATATGGGGATTATACTGTAGCTGTGTAATTTATATGGGGATTATACTGTAGCTATGTATTTTATATGGGGATTACACTGTATCTATGTAATTTATATGGGGATTATACTGTATCTATGTAATTTATATAGGGATTATACTGTAGCTATGTAATTTATATGGGGATTATACTGTATCTATGTAATTTATATGGGGATTATACTGTAGCTGTGTAATTTATATGGGGATTATACTGTAGCTGTGTAATTTATATGGGGATTATACTGTAGCTGTGTAATTTATGGGGATTATACTGTAGCTGTGTAATTTATATGGGGATTATACTTAGCTATGTAATTTATATGGGGATTATACTGTAGCTGTGTAATTTATATGGGATTATACTGTAGCTGTGTAATTTATATGGGGATTATCTGTATCTATATATTTATATGGGGATTTATCTGTAGCTGTGTAATTTATATGGGGATATACTGTAGCTGTGTAATTTATATGGGGATTATACTGTAGCTGTGTAATTTTATATGGGGATTATACTGTAGCTATGTAATTTATATGGGGATTATACTGTAGCTGTGTAATTTATATGGGGATTATACTGTATCTATGTAATTTATATGGGGATTATACTGTAGCTGGGTAATTTATATGGGGATTATACTGTAGCTGTGTAATTTATATGGGGATTATACTGTAGCTGTGTAATTTATATGGGGATTATACTGTAGCTGTGTAATTTATATGGGGATTATACTGTAGCTGTGTAATTTATATGGGGATTATACTGTAGCTGTGTAATTTATATGGGGATTATACTGTATCTATATAATTTATATGGGGATTATACTGTATCTATGTAATTTATATGGGGATTATACTGTAGCTGTGTAATTTATATGGGGATTATACTGTAGCTATGTAATTTATCTCTGGATTATACTGTAGCTATGTAATTTATCTGGGGATTATACTGTAGCTGTGTAATTTATATGGGGATTATACTGTAGCTGTGTAATTTATATGGGGATTATACTGTATCTATATAATTTATCTGGGGATTATACTGTAGCTATATAATTTATATGAGGATTACAACAGTGCAGTGTGAGTAACAGTATGTTTCTGTATTAATCCTGGTAAACAACAACACAGTTATCATATGGTAAACAATGTTGAGTGGAGAACTAAAGAGATGCCCGACTCTCAGATATTAGTTTCTTTGGTGAGAAAGAAGGTCTGTCTGCATTTTACCGAAGACTCCAGGCATTTTATAATAAGTCTTGATGACTCTGATGTGTGTCTGAAATGGAACTTTGTTCCCTACTCACCCCTGTCTGTCCCTGTGTCTTCCTGTATGCCCCTCTTCTTGTTTCTCCCATTGCCTTCAGGGCTGTTGCACTTCTCAGCAACCTCTTTTTATCTTATCATCTTTGATGTGGCCCTGTCACACTCCCTGTCACACAGTAATATCATCCTTCCATTAAAGACAATGATAAAGACTGATGATTCTCCTCCAGTATATATTTAGCCCAGACTGCCATAGTTTCAGACATATTAGGTGTGATGAATATCTTTCATTGATGTCATGATGCTTCAGTGGGATAAATGATAACTTAGTTAAATGGGTTAACCCAGTGTTCTTTTTGGCTCCTTAAAAAATAAATAAAATAAAAACTATTGTCTAGTCTTCGTCATCTTGACTAAAATATAATTACGTCTTAGTCCATTTCAATAATGATTTACTCTTGTTATTGTCAAAAATTATGAAAAAGAGTCGGCCATTTTAGTTAACTAAATGCCCGTTCAACTAGAATCAGTCCTTTTCCTTTTCGGGAATAGAGGGAGCCTTGGCTACAGAACCTCTATATGAAATGCAGTGGGAAAAGTGGGAGGGTTGAGCGAGTGTCACGACCGTGAGGTGGCCAAAACGCAGCGTGGTAAGTGTTCATGTTAATTTAATTAATAAACTGAACACTGAAATAACAAAAACAACAAAGAGAGAGAACGAAACGAAACAGTCCTGTAAGGTGATAGACACAAAACAGAAAACAACTACCCACAAAACACAGGTGGGAATGAGGCTACCTAAGTATGATTCTCAATCAGAGACAACGATAGACAGCTGCCTCTGATTGAGAACCATACCCGGCCAAACACATAGAAATAGACAACCTAGAACAAAAACATAGAATGCCCACCCCAACTCACGCCCCGACCAAAACAAAATAGAGACATAAAAAGGATCTCTAAGGTCAGGGTGTGACAGTGAGTCTCCAAATTCAAAGACTGCCTACTTTTCTAGAGCCTCAACGCTGCTGTTGTTTTTAATTTAGTAAAGCAGCTTGTGTTAACCAGGCAAAGGGTAGCTAACTAGAAGGCTGGTGGTGACTGGTGAAGCAAGAGAGTCGCCTGCTCAATGTGTATAATCGGAGGCGGAGTTGGGAGCGGAACCAGTTTTGCATGTCTGCCCACACTCATCGCTTGCTCCCCTGCAGCTCACCAGCTGATGTAGGCTGTGTGTGCCAGGTGTGACGCTGTGTGTACCAGGTGTGACGCGGCGTGTGCCAGGTGTGACGCTGTGTGTGCCAGGTGTGACGCTGCGTGTGCCAGGTGTGATGCTGCGTGTGCCAGGTGTGACGCTGCGTGTGCCAGGTGTGACGCTGCGAGTGCCAGGTGTGACGCGGTGTGTGCCAGGTGTGATGCGTCCTTCCCACTGCTGAACAGAACTGTGCTGTGTATCTATGCTGGTAAAAAACTCAATCTTTCCAAAAAACTCTTGTCCAGTCCACTTAGTAGTCAGATTTTAGTCGCACGGATATTTTTTGAATCTTTTTTGTTTAGACATGTAGCTAGCTAGCTTAGCAATGAACCATAATCCCAACCCAAACAGTACAAACGAATTGTCAGAGCTAGCCACCGTGCATGAAATGCTGTAGTGTGAATTTACAGGTAGTTAAAGCTAACCAAGCAGGTTCAATGTTAGCTAGCTTACAATAAGCTATAACTAGTAATGCAAATTACTTTCTGAGATACTAATAACATTACTACACATATCATACACGTAACGTTTCGCTAGCGAGCCAGCAAGCTAACGTTTCGCTAGCTAGCGAACAGTACACTTTAAACTTGCACTGAAGATGACTTTCTGACAAAATTAGACACGTACAATATCTGAAAATGTAGCTAGACTCTAACCCGTATACATGGATGAATGCTTTATGACAGAACTTCGCTGTTTCCGTTTTGTTCGTAGCTACGGCTTGTTTGACCCGTTGGGTCAAGTCACTCCAGTTCACACTGACCTCCACGTGCAGGAAGTAGTCCATCACTGATCTTTGTCGATAGCGCTCGCTAAATTCAGGGCAGCAATGTTGTTGAAAGCAGTAGCAACACTTTTGCATTTCTCCATGGCTAACGTTATATCTTTCGACAATTATCTACACATACTGGGCAGCTCATGTTATAGACAGAAACAAGCTACATGGAAGGCCAATCCAAACTCATCTCTCAGGCATGTCCAGCCCATTCATTATCTCAGCCAATCATGGCTAGCGTGAAGGTTCCTGTCTTTTTCCGTGGCTAAACCAACTAGGCTCGTAATGTAACAATTTTATTTATATTTACAGATGGCCCACACCAAGTCATTCCATTCCCCGGCCCACACCAAGTCATTCCATTCCCTGGCCCACACCAAGTCATTCCATTCCCCGGCCCACACCAAGTCATTCCATTCCCCGGCCCACACCAAGTCATTCCATTCCCCGGCCCACACCAAGTCATTCCATTCCCCGGCCCACACCAAGTCATTCCATTCCCCGGCCCACACCAAGTCATTCCATTCCCCGGCTCACAGCTGCATATTGGCACTGTGTGACAGACATGTTCCCTTACAACCTTGTCCTGAACATAGGAAACCATGAATCAATGGATTACACACACAGGCCTTATAGATCTGCTAGTGAGTATTAGAGGCATCACTGACTGCTTCATTAACTGTG
>NC_052314.1:1269814-1297314 GCF_016432855.1 Salvelinus namaycush | reverse complement strand
ACGATCTGCGTCAGAAATAGAACTGATTTCTATTTTAGCCCTTGGCAACGCAGACCCTCGTTGGCGCGCGCGAGCAGTGTGGGTGCAACAGTTGAATAACATAGATTTCTACATTTATTTTGCAACGTGACGCGAGCGGTGTGGTCAGCCTGTAAGACAACAACATAGCAAGGCAGCAACACATGACAACACAGCATGGTAGCAACACAACATAACAACAACATGGTAGCAACACAAAACATGGTACTAACATTATTGGGCACAGACAACAGCACAAAGGGCAAGAAGGTAGAGACAACAATACATCACGCAAAGCAGCCACAACTGTCAGTAAGAGTGTCCATGATTAAGTCTTTGAATGAACAGATTGTGATAAAACTGTCCAGTATGAGAGTTTTTTTCAGCTCGTTCCTGTCGCTAGCTGCAGCGAACTGAAAAGAGGAGCGACCCAGTGATGTGTGTGCTTTGGGGACCTTTAATAGAATGTGACTGGCAGAACGGGTGTTGTATGTGGAGGATGAGGGCTGCAGTAGGTATCTCAGATAGGGGGGAGTGAGGCCTAAGAGGGTTTTATAAATAAGTATCAACCAGTGGGTCTTGCAACGGGTATACAGAGATGACCAGTTTACAGAGGAGTATATGATGTGTCCTATAAGGAGCATTGGTGGCAAATCTGATGCCCGAATGTAAAGAACATCTAGCCGCTCGAGAGCACCCTTACCTGCTGATCTATAAATTATGTCTCCATAATTTAGCATGGGTAGTGTCATGACGTGGCCCTTTCTGGGTGTAGATCGTGGCTTCCCCCTCTCTCACTCTCTCCTACACCCAGGTTCTGTTATCTCAGGTCGTAAATTTCTGATGGAGACTGTCTCCCTCTTTTCATGCAGAGAGAGAGAGACCACAGAGTGAATAAGGGATTTCACTTGGCCAAACTCCTAAATCCCCCAAATGGGAGTTTTAAACAACATGTCAACCTTTGAGAGTGTGGGAAGGGTCATTTAAAACACAGTTATGTTGAGTGTGTTTCATTTGGTGTCACGAAGAACAGGAAACACACATAACTATATCTCTGAATGTGCACATTTCTCAGTAATGGCGTTTGCATCTAATTCTTGTATAAAATGAGTAAAATGATGAAACTATTTGTGAAATTATGTGATGTTAACCTTTAATTCTGAGAGAATTGTATTCCCTGTAAAGTTTAACTAGTAAGTGGCCACGCCCCCGTGAGCACAGACATGATCTGGTGTCATGGAACCGCCCTCTTCTACTGTTACGAATAAAAGCCCCTCCTAAGAAAATCCTCTTCAGACTAAGCAAATCCACAGCGTGAGCTGTGATTGCGAATTGTTAAGACCAACCTCGGTGTAAGCTGAGGTGGCACAGGTTTGAGTACAACGACTAGAAAACCATACCACGTGGAGCATTGGCTACACGGCTGGAAATGGTTCAACTATGAGACTTATCGATCCCTACAGAATAAGAGCAAATCTTAGGTACTATTTACTACTAGTCTGCAGCTAGAAATTACATAAACCTGGGATGCGAATACCGACAACCGCCGAAACATTTATTCTAAGAACAATTGACACCTGACGTATCGATTACAACAGACACCATCAGGTGTCGCCTTTAGACTTACAACTCTGATGAACAGACGGACTGACGATTCCAACAGAGAAGATCACAATGGGCGTAAATATATATTGATTTCAATTATTCCCGAATGAGTGAGCGTTCATGTGCAAAGGATTAGCATTTCAATTAATATACAGTTGAAGTTGGAAGTTTACATACACCTCAGCCAAACACATTTAAACTCAGTTTTTCCACAATTCCTGACATTTAATCCTAGTAAAAATTCCCTGTCTTAGGTCAATTAGGATCACCACTTTATTTTAAGAATGTGAAATGTCAGAATAATTGAGGAGTGATTTATTTCAGCTTTTATTTCTTTCATCACATTCCCAGTGGGGTCAGAAGTTTACATACACTCAATTAGTATTTGGTAGCATTGCCTTTAAATTGTTTAACTTGGGTCAAACGTTTCGGGTAGCCTTCCACAAGCTTCCCACAATAAGTTGGGTGAATTTTGGCCCATTCCTTCTGACAGAGCTGGTGTAACTGAGTCAGGTTTGTAGGCCTCCTTTCTCGCACACGCTTTTTCAGTTCTGCCCACAAATGTTCCATAGGATTGAGGTCAGGGCTTTGTGATGACCTCTCCAATACCTGGACTTTGTTGTCCTTAAGCCATTTTGCCACGACTTTGGAAGTATGCTCGGGGTCAATGTCCATTTGAAAGACACATTTGTGACCAATGTTTATGGGACATATTGGAGTGCCAACAGAAGAAGCTCGTCAAAGGTAAGGCATGAATTATATCTTTATTTCGGCGTTTTGTGTCGCGCCGGGAGGGTTGAAATACAATGGTCTGTGTTTGTTTGCTGGGGTGCTATCCTCAGATAATAGCATTGTTTGCTTTCGCCGTAAAGCATTTTTTTAAATCTGACACATTGGCTGGATTCACAACAAGTGTAGCTTTAATTTGGTATATTGAATGTGTGATTTCATGAAAGTTAAATTTTTATAGTAATTTATTTGAATTTGGCGCTCTGCATTTTCACTGGATGTTGGTCAGTTGGTACGCTAGCGTCCCACATATCCCAGAGAGGAGAGTGTTTTGAATACTGATGTTAACCTTTCTGGTTATAACCTTTTTCGGCAAGACAGATCTTCCAAAGGTGGGGGAGTGGCAATCTTTACCAAGGATCACCTTTAGTGCTCGCCACGTCTGTCCCCAAATAATTTGATTGCTGGTTTTAAGCATTAAGCTTTCAAATAGCTCGTTGCTGACTGTTGCTAGGGGCTATTGTCCTCCATCAGCACCGGCCTGTACCCTACCTGGCCTAAGCTCTCTCCTGGCCCCATACACTGCGTCTGAATTTGTCCTGCTTGGTGACCTAAACTGGGACATGCTTAAACCACCTGACCAGATTATTACCAATCCCACAAGGTATGACTCCAAACACCCAGAAAAGGCTACTTCCTCGATGTTATCCTCACAAATAATCCTGATAGGTATCAGTCTGGTGTTTTCTGTAATGAACTTAGTGATCACTGTTTTACAGCCTGTGTTCGTAATGGCTGCTCAGTGAAACGACCTGTCCTGATTTGTCATAGACACTTGCTAAAAAACTTTAATGAGCAAGCCTTCCTTCATGAACTGGCATCTGTAAAATGGTATAGAATCAGCTTGATCCCCTCTGTCGAAGACGATTGGACCTTGTTTTTTGATATTTTCAGTGGTATTGTTAACAAACACGCCCCCATAAAGAAAATGAGAATTAAAAACAGGTTCAGCCCCTGGTTCGACCATGATCTGGTAGAGTGACTCCGCCTCAAGAATTCCATTTGGCGAAAGGCTCGGCACACGCATACTCAGGCTGACTGGCTCTCGTTCAGGAAAATTATAAATAAGTGCACTCAGGCTATCTGAAAGGCCAGAGTTAGTTATTTTAAGGAGCAGTTCTCTCTCTGTGGGTCTAACCCCAAGAAGTTCTGGATAACAATTAAAGACCTGGAGAATAAACCCTCCTCCTCACAGCTGCCCATGTCCCTTAATGTTGATGATGTGGTTGTTACTGACAAGAAGCACATGGCTGAGCTCTTTAATCACCACTTCATTAAGTCAGGATTCCTATTTGACTCAGCCATGCCTCCTTGCCCGTCCAACATTTCCTCATCTCCCACCCCTTCTAATGCAACTATCCTTGATGCTTCTCCTTATTTTTCCCCTGCCCGTCTACAAAGTTTCTCCCTGCAGGCGGTCACTGTGACCAAGGTGCTAAAGGAGCTCCTTAGACTACACCCCAACAAAACATCTGGGTCAGATGGTTTAGACCCTTTCTTCTTTAAGGTTGCTGCCCCTATCATCACCAAGCCTATATCCAACCTGTTTAACCTGTCTCTCCTCTCTGGGGAGGTTCCCATTGCTTGGACGGCAGCCACAGTTCACCCTTTATTAAAATGGAGAGATCAAGCTGATCCTATTTCTATTTTGTCCTGTTTATCAAAAGTGTTGGAAAAATACTGGCTTTCTTGATGTCTAGAGTATTTTGTTTCCGCTCAGGTTATGGATGTGTCACTGCATTAAAGGTTCTCAACAATGTCACCATTGGCCTTCATTGTAAGCAATATTGTGCTGCTATTTTTATTGACTTGACCAAGGCTTTTGATATGGTAGACCATTCCATTCTTGTGGGCCGGCTAAGGAGTATTGGTGTCTCTGAGGGCTCTTTGGACTGGTTTGCTAACTACCTCTCTCAAAGAGTGCAGTGCATAAAGTCAGAACATCTGCTGTCTCAGCCACTGCCTGTCACCAAGGGAGTACCCCAGGGCTCGATCCTAGGCCCCAGGCTCTTCTCAATTTACATCATCAACATAGCTCAGGCAGTAAGCTCTCTCATCCATTTATATGCAGATGATACAGTCTTATATTCAGCTGGCCCCTCCCCGGATTTTGTGTTAAACAACAAATCTACAACAAATCTTTCTTAGTGTCCAACAAGCTTTCTCTGCCCTTAACCTTGTTCTGAACACCTCCAAAACAAAGGTCATGTGGTTTGGTAAGAAGAATGCCCCTCTCCCCACAGGTGTGATTACTACCGCTGAGGGTTTAGAGCTTGTGGTAGTCACCTCATACAAGTACGTGGGAGTATGGCTAGACAGTACACTGTCCTTCTCTCAGCACAGATCAAAGCTGCAGGCTAAAGTTAAATCTAGACTTGGTTTCCTCTATCGTAATCGCTCCTCTTTCACCCCAGCTGCCAAAATAACCCTGATTCAGATGACCATCCTATTAATGAATTATGCTTTACTTCACGTCAGTCTCATTCCAAAGGTCGTAAATTGTTGGTTATTTGCATGAACCCAGCCTAAACTATGAATCATCCATATACCAATTGGCTTAAT
Organism: Salvelinus namaycush; assembly: GCF_016432855.1. Taxonomy (NCBI): domain Eukaryota; kingdom Metazoa; phylum Chordata; class Actinopteri; order Salmoniformes; family Salmonidae; genus Salvelinus; species Salvelinus namaycush. The sequence continues at coordinate 1,292,340 of NC_052314.1, read as the reverse complement.
CATTTATATACTAACTAACTAAATAATCACAGATATGCATAAACAAACAAACAGTAGATATTGGTCCCATAAACAAATGGGATAAACAATATGTCCCATAAACAAATGGTCCTTTTGTTCGATTAATTCCGTCGATATATATCCAAAATGTCAATTTATTTGGCGCGTTTGATCCAGAAAAACACCGGTTCCAACTTGCGCAACATGACTACAAAATATCTCAAAGTTTCCTGTAAGCTTTGTTCAAACATTTCAAACTACTCAGAAGTTTCTAAAACTGTTTGAATTATATCTGTGAGTAAAACGGAACTCATTTGGCAGCAAACTTCCATATAGGAAGTGAAAAATCTGAAAACGAGGCTCTGTTTCAGGGCCTGCCTATTCAACTGGCTTTTATTTATCGATATGTATGCACTTCATACGCCTTCCACTAGATGTCAACAGGCAGTAGAAGGTTGAATGGGGTGTCTAGCTTGATGTGAGGCCGAATAAGAGCTTTTGGAGTGACAGGTCCGGTATTTTGTTTGTTTTCGACGGCGCGCGGGGGACCTCGACATTGTCTTCTGAAAAGCGTTCGGTATACACGGCGAATTGCTCCGGCTCTGATTTTATTTGATACATATGAGAAAAACATCATAAAGTCGGATTTTTCAACCGAGTTTGATCAGTTTATTCAACGTTTATTGGGACTTTTGGAATTTTCCATTCTTTGCGCCAAGAGATGATGGGCATGTTCACGCCACAATGCTAGCCAAAGTCGCTAATTCGACAGAAGAAATGGACATTCTAAAACCAAACAACGATTTATTCTGGAAATAGGACTCCTTGTACAACATTCTGATGGAAGCTCAGCAAAAGTAAGACACAATTTATGATGTTATTTCGTATTTCTGTGTAATATGTTGACTCCAACTCGGCGGAGAATAGGTGAGCGCTGTCTCACAATAATGTATTTTGTATGTTGTAGTAAAGTTATTTTTTAAAAATCTAACACAGCGGTTGCATTAAGAACCAGTGTATCTTTCATTTGCTGTACAACATGTATTTTTTAGTAACGTTTATGATGAGTTCTTTGATTAGATTAGGTGACTGTCCAAAATATCTCCGGAGATTTTGGTGAATTGTTGCTACGTATTCACAATGTATAACCACGATTTGCAGCTCTAAATATGCACATTTTCGAACAAAACATAAATGTATTGTATAACATGATGTTATAAGACTGTCATCTGATGAAGTTGTTCAAGGTTAGTGATTAATTTTATCTCTATTTTGTCGGTTTTTTGTGAAAGCTACCTATGCGGTGGAAACATGGTGAAAATATGCCGTTGTGTGTTTGGCTATTGTGGTTAGCTAATATAAATACATATTGTGTTTTCGCTGTAAAACATTTTAAAAATCGGAAATGATGGCTGGATTCACACGATGTTTATCTTTCATTTGCTGTATTGGACTTGTGATTTCATGAAAATTATATTATATGATATCCCTGTCCCGTTAGGCTAGGCTATGCTAGTCAGCTTTTTTGATGAGGATGCTCCCGGATCCGGGATGGGTATTTTAACGTGCAGAAAACCCAGGCTTTTACGAGAGCAGAAATCAGTGAAGCAGATATCAGAGCACAAGTCAGAATTGGGGCTAGCAACAATAGATGGGCCAGGGAGTACATGGACCTTTCCATATATCATCAGCAGTAATAGAATCAAGGCACAGCAGAGGACAGGGAGAGCTCTGCAGTGCTGATTTATAACATTTGAATGTGCATCAGATGACAACAAGATCATATTCTACAGCAATTTCATCAGGTAACATGAATACAAGAGAGGTGAGAGAGAGGTGGTTAGAATAGAATGGGAGGCCAAAAGTCTGTGTAACCAATAGAGTCCCGAGGGTGGGAACAAACATAGCCACGGTTGGGTAAAGAACATTTGTAGTCAACAAAGTATGCAGGATTCATGAGGCAAATAACAAAATAGCAAAATCCACAATAATTAAAAAAAATATGTAACGACTTGGGGCTAGCCATTGTTAGTTGATAGTCACTCGCCCCACACTGTGCGTGAGTGCTGGAGACGAGCGAAAGCTCGGGAGTGAGGGTGGTGGGGGTACCTGTACCAGACAGGGGGAGACAGGCCAGGGCAGACGGTGAACAGATCGCCAGGTGGAATCCAAGCAGCAGTGCAGCAGGCAACAGGAGTAGGTGTCACACCCACATGGGAGAAGCTTTTATTTCTGGAGGCAGATTTCTTGTAGAAAATGCCAGTGGATGTTCTTTGAACAGCAGGAGGGGACTTCAGAGGACGCTTCAAAGACTCCTGCCACTTGTTGGACCCAAAGGCCTCGACACCTTTTGCTTCACACCTCAGTGCTAATTGAATTTAAATCTGGTCTGTTTTTGCCTGGAAGTCTTAAACTCAGCATTCAGTCCCCATGAAGTCAAATATATCATTGTAATGTACTTAAAAAAAATATATATTCTTGGCTTTCAAAATAGCATCAGACCAAACACTACTCACTCAGTTCCAGGTTGGATGGTGTCCTCAGGTCTTTGCTGTTTGTTTGCTAGAGCATCCTCCATATAGCTTGGAAATAGAAAACCTTGGAAGCATTAATCTCTCTGGTTAATTTAGGTGAAAATTAGGTTGTGGGTTTGGAGTTTTGATCTGGAGCGAAGGCCATGCTGTAGAGGGTAGCATCCTGTATATACACCTGCCGGAAAGTCCAAGTTTATCTAACTACAAATCTATCCTTTTGCAAAAAAACATGTTGAAAAATGTGAGAACTCACATGCAGCTGGGTATCTCTCTCTGAGGGGGGAAACTAGCTCCTATAGATCAACTCTCCAGTAGGAGGTGCTGTAGACAGATCAACTCTCCAGTAGGAGGTACTGAAGGGTAGCTGTAGAAAGATCAACTCTCCAGTAGGAGGTGCTGTAGGTAGATCAACTCTCCAGTAGGAGGTGCTGTAGATAGATCAACTCTCCAGTAGGAGGTGCTGTAGGTAGATCAACTCTCCAGTAGGAGGTGCTGAAGGGTAGCTGTAGACAGATCAACTCTCCAGTAGGAGGTGCTGAAGGGTGGCTGTAGACAGATCAACTCTCCAGTAGGAGGTGCTGAAGGGTAGCTGTAGACAGATCAACTCTCCAGTGGGAGGTGCTGTAGACAGATCAACTCTCCAGTAGGAGGTGCTGTAGACAGATCAACTCTCCAGTAGGAGGTGCTGAAGGGTAGCTGTAGACAGATCAACTCTCCAGTGGGAGGTGCTGTAGACAGATCAACTCTCCAGTAGGAGGTGCTGTAGACAGATCAACTCTCCAGTAGGAGGTACTGTAGACAGATCAACTCTCCAGTAGGAGGTGCTGAAGGGTAGCTGTAGACAGATCAACTCTCCAGTAGGAGGTGCTGAAGGGTAGCTGTAGACAGATCAACTCTCCAGTAGGAGGTGCTGTAGACAGATCACCTCTCCAGTAGGAGGCGCCTCTCTCTCTCTCTGAGGGGGGAGCGACAATAAGTCATCAAAGCAGAAAGAGTCATAGATCCTCAGCAGCCAGTGGGAGGTGGGGTAAGGAACTCAGCAGCCAGTGGGAGGCGGGGTAAGGAACTCAGCAGCCAGTGGGAGGCGGGGTAAGGAACTCAGCAGCCAGTGGGAGGCGGGGTAAGGAACTCAGCAGCCAGTGGGAGGCGGGGTAAGGAACTCAGCAGCCAGTGGGAGGTGAGGTAAGGAACTCAGCAGTCAGTGGGAGGCGGAGTAAGGAACTCAGCAGCCAGTGGGAGGTGAGGTAAGGAACTCAGCAGCCAGTGGGAGGTGAGGTAAGGAACTCAGCAGCCAGTGGGAGGCGGGGTAAGGAACTCAGCAGCCAGTGGGATGCGGGGTAAGGAACTCAGCAGCCAGTGGGAGGTGAGGTAAGGAACTCAGCAGCCAGTGGGAGGTGAGGTAAGGAACTCAGCAGCCAGTGGGAGGTGAGGTAAGGAACTCAGCAGCCAGTGGGAGGTGAGGTAAGGAACTCAACAGCCAGTGGGAGGTGAGGTAAGGAACTCAGCAGCCAGTGGGAGGTGAGGTAAGGAACTCAACAGCCAGTGGGAGGTGAGGTAAGGAACTCAGCAGCCAGTGGGAGGTGGGGTAAGGAACTCAGCAGCCAGTGGGAGGCGGGGTAAGGAACTCAGCAGCCAGTGGGAGGTGAGGTAAGGAACTCAGCAGCCAGTGGGAGGCGAGGTAAGGAACTCAGCAGCCAGTGGGAGGCGGGGTAAGGAACTCAGCAGTCAGTGGGAGGCGGGGTAAGGAACTCAGCAGCCAGTGGGAGGCGGGGTAAGGAACTCAGCAGCCAGTGGGAGGTGAGGTAAGGAACTCAGCAGCCAGTGGGAGGTGAGGTAAGGAACTCAGCAGCCAGTGGGAGGTGAGGTAAGGAACTCAACAGCCAGTGGGAGGTGAGGTAAGGAACTCAGCAGCCAGTGGGAGGTGAGGTAAGGAACTCAACAGCCAGTGGGAGGTGAGGTAAGGAACTCAGCAGCCAGTGGGAGGTGGGGTAAGGAACTCAGCAGCCAGTGGGAGGCGGGGTAAGGAACTCAGCAGCCAGTGGGAGGTGAGGTAAGGAACTCAGCAGCCAGTGGGAGGCGAGGTAAGGAACTCAGCAGCCAGTGGGAGGCGGGGTAAGGAACTCAGCAGTCAGTGGGAGGCGGGGTAAGGAACTCAGCAGCCAGTGGGAGGCGGGGTAAGGAACTCAGCAGCCAGTGGGAGGCGGGGTAAGGAACTCAGCAGCCAGTGCGAGGCGGAGTAAGGAACTCAGCAGCCAGTGGGAGGTGAGGTAAGGAACTCAGCAGCCAGTGGGAGGCGGAGTAAGGAACTCAGCATCCAGTGGGAGGCGGGGTAAGGAACTCAGCAGCCAGTGGGAGGCGGAGTAAGGAACTCAGCATCCAGTGGGAGGCGGGGTAAGGAACTCAGCATCCAGTGGGAGGCGGGGTAAGGAACTCAGCAGCCAGTGGGAGGCGGAGTAAGGAACTCAGCATCCAGTGGGAGGCGGAGTAAGGAACTCAGCATCCAGTGGGAGGCGGGGTAAGGAACTCAGCAGCCAGTGGGAGGCGGAGTAAGGAACTCAGCATCCAGTGGGAGGCGGGGTAAGGAACTCAGCAGCCAGTGGGAGGCGGGGTAAGGAACTCAGCAGCCAGTGGGACGCGGGGTAAGGAACTCAGCAGCCAGTGGGAGGCGGGGTAAGGAACTCAGCAGCCAGTGGGAGGCGGGTAAGGAACTCAGCAGCCAGTGGGAGGTGAGGTAAGGAACTCAGCAGCCAGTGGGAGGCGGGTAAGGAACTCAGCAGCCAGTGGGAGGCGGGGTAAGGAACTCAGCATCCAGTGGGAGGCGGAGTAAGGAACTCAGCAGCCAGTGGGAGGCGGAGTAAGGAACTCAGCAGTCAGTGGGAGGCGGGGTAAGGAACTCAGCAGCCAGTGGGAGGCGGGGTAAGGAACTCAGCAGCCAGTGGGAGGCGGGGTACGGAACTCAGCAGCCAGTGGGAGGCGGGGTAAGGAACTCAGCAGCCAGTGGGAGGCGGGGTAAGGAACTCAGCAGCCAGTGGAAGGTGAGGTAAGGAACTCAGCAGCCAGTGGGAGGTGAGGTAAGGAACTCAGCAGTCAGTGGGAGGCGGGGTAAGGAACTCAGCAGCCAGTGGGAGGCGGGGTAAGGAACTCAGCAGCCAGTGGGAGGCGGGGTAAGGAACTCAGCAGTCAGTGGGAGGCGAGGTAAGGAACTCAGCAGCCAGTGGGAGGTGAGGTAAGGCTCTCAGCATCCAGTGGGAGGCGGGGTAAGGAACTCAGCATCCAGTGGGAGGCGGGGTAAGGAACTCAGCAGCCAGTGGGAGGCGGGGTAAGGAACTCAGCAGCCAGTGGGAGGCAGGGTAAGGAACTCACGTCATGTTCCAGCACCAGAGGCCTTTTCAAAACAACGAATCTGGCATCTCCTTTTGCAATATAAATGCCTCTATATTTGATGTATTGTTTTGCTTCTAACATTTGGGAAGGGGGGGGCATGTCCTGGCTCCTACACCCTTGACCAGGGGCCTCTACTCTGGGTGCTGTGCTGCAATGTGCTGTCCTTGGTCTGCTCTGCTTGCCGAGTGGTGGGCTGGAAGTCTAGGCGGGTTGGGACGCAGTGTATTAGCAGTCTCTACCCAGACCCTCCCGTAGACCTCCATCTCCTGGTGTTTAACCCTGACTCTATTGTAGCGCTGCAGTGATTACTGGACACAGACACAGACCAGTCCCACAGGACACGGATTGTCCTGCACCTCCCAGGCGAGGGGAGTGGATACACACAAACGTACGGGCGCACACACACAAAGTCACACAAACACACATATAGCACAATGCTGACGAATGAACTCCTGGCCCTGCAAAGTCTAATTAACAGTCAGTGCTGCATCGACCAGTAGCTCCTCTCATCCTCTCCTTGCCTCTCCTCCTCTCCTCTCGTCCTTTCCTCCTCCTCTCCTCTCCTCCCCTCCCCTCCTCCTCTCCTCTCATCCCCTCCTCATCTCCCCCCTCCTCTCCTCTCATCCCATCCTCCTCTCCTCTCATCCCCTCCTCCTCTCTTCTCATCCCCTCCTCCTCTCATCTCATCCCCTCCTCATCTCCCCCCTCCTCTCCTCTCATCCCATCCTCCTCTCCTCTCATCCCATCCTCCTCTCCTCTCATCCCCTCCTCCTCCCCTCCTCCTCCTCTCCTCTCATCCCCTCCTCCTCTCCCCTCCTCCTCTCCTCTCATCCTCACCTCCTCTCCTCCTCCTCCTCCTCTTATCCTCTCCTCCTCTCCTCTCCTCCTCACCTCCTCTCGTCCTCTGCTCCGTTCTGCTCCCCATGCCTCTCCTCTCCTCCTCCTCTTATCCTCTCCTCCTCTCCTCTCATACTCACCTCCTCTCCTCCTCTGCTCCGTTCTGCTCCCCATGCCTCTCTTCCTCCCTCAGCCTGTATTGGTGTTCCCTATCCTTCAGCTGCTGAGTAAAATAGTGCAGTGATCTGTGACTGAGGTTTCATCCCAAATGGAACCCTATTCCCTATATAGGGCACTACTTTAGACCAGAGCCCTATGGAACCCTATTCCCTATATAGTGCACTACTTTAGACCAGAGCCCTATGGAACCCTATTCCCTATATAGTGCCCTACTTTAGACCAGAGCCCTATGGAACCCTATTCCCTATATAGTGCACTACTTTAGACCAGAGCCCTAACTGGTGTATTTTAATCCATCCGTTTAAAAAATGAAGTTAGTTTATGTCAATCTAGCAAACCAGGCAACTAAAAACAACTTTATAAATAATGTTTTGGTTCGTTTCTAGCTTGTTAGCTAGCTAGCTAAAGTTATGTTCAAATATTGACCATATCATATTGATGACAACGTCTTAATAATAAAGGTGAAATAAATCAAATTAACTTTAGCTAATTTGTATTCATTATTACAGGAAATGAAACTCACAACAATGTCATTGTTTACAAGTCAATGGCGAGCTAACGGCTAATTAGGCTAATCACGGCTAATTACAGAAAATACCTTACGGTTGTGAGTCATGTTGTTCTTCACATTACCTTCTCTGGTAAACACACACTATATCCAATAAAATCAACATTTATTTGTCACATACACAGGATACAGAAGGTGTAAACGGTACAGTGAAATGGTTACTGGCATAGTGGAGTCTTTCGTTTAAACATGTAGCTAGCTTGCTAGCTAAACAATTAACCATAATCCCAACTCCGTGAATCTACAGATAGCTAAAGCTAACCAACTAGGTTCAATGTTAGCTAGCCAGCTAACATGAACTTTTTTGGGATAGGGGGCAGCATTCGGAATTTTGGATGAAAAGCGTGCCCAAAGTAAACTGCCTGATACTCAGGGCCCTGAAGCTAGGATATGCATATAATTGGTAGATTTGGATAGAAAACACTCTAAAGTTTCTAAAACTGTTAAAATTATGTCTGTGGGTATAACAGAACTTATTTGGCAAGTGAAACCCCGATTTCTAAACCACTTGCTTGCAGTTCCTGTTTCTTCCACTGGATGTCAACAGTCTTTAGAAATTGGTTGATGTTTTTCTTTTGAGTAATGAAGAAGTATGGCTGTTCAGAACGAGGGTCGAGTCTAGTGTTGTGGTTGGGGCGTGCGACCTGAAAGCTCCACTTTGTTTTCGTCTACTTTGTTTTCGGTATTGAACACAGTTTATTGCGTCTTAAATTTTATCGATTATTTACGTAAAAAAATACCTCAAGTTGTATTAGGAAAGTTGTTTGAAATGTTTGGATCAAGATTACAGGTAACTTATTAGATATTTTGTAGTCATGTTGCGCGAGTTGAAACCGGTGTTTTTCTGATTCAAACGTGCCAAATAAATGGACATTTTGGAGATATAACAACTGAATTTATTGAACAAAAGGACCATTTGTGATGTTTAATAAACATATTGGAGTGCCAAAAGAAGAAGCTCGTCAAAGGTAAGGCATGAATTATATGTTATTTCTGAGTTTTGTGTTGCGCCTGGCGGGTTGAATTATGATTGTCATGTGTTTGTTTGCTGGGGCGCTGTCCTCAGATAATAGCACGGTTTGCTTTCGCCGTAAAGCCGTTTTGAAATCTGACACAGTGGCTAGATTAACAAGAAGTTAAGCTTTAATTTGGTGTATTGCACTTGTGATTGTATGAAAGTGAAATATTTCTAATATTTTTTTTTGAATTTCGCGCTCTGCCATTTCACCAGATGTTGTTGACCCCTAGCCTAATGCAAATTACTCAAAGTTATGAATAATAGTAATAAACAGATCATACACGTAACGTTAGCTAGCTAGCGAGCCAACTGACGTTAGCTAGATAGCTAACAGTACGCTTTAACTTGCAATGAAAATGATTTTCTGACAAAATTAGAAACTTATAATATCTGAAAATGTAGCTAGACTCTTGCCCGTATACATGGATGAATGCTTCTCCTTCTCTGTCACGGTTGCCATGGTTGCCCTTAGTTTGAAGATGTAATCCGGAGACAGGTGTTTTATACAACAGCCTTCTGTGTGTTCTCTTTTAGACTCCCCTCCGCAAATTTGCAATCAAACGGCAGAATTTTCTCCATCTCCTTAGCTGTCAAATTCTGCTTCCACCAGACATTCCACTCGTTTCAAAATTCTTTGTGCGTGGCTAAACCAACTAGGCTCGTAATTTAACAATTGTTTTCGTATTTACAGATGGTATACAAGTTTGTTATTAAGGCACATGAAAGTTCACATGTTCCAGAAGGCAGTTTTCAAAAAAAAAAAGGTCATTTTGATTAAAAAAAATATATGTTTACGTTCAAATGCCACTCCTGTGAACTAGTGACGCACGACATATGCTTCCTGAAACGAGTCACATATATATGTGTATCGACGCTATAGACAGTACAGTGCATTCGGAAACTATTCAGACCTCGTTACGTTACAGCCTTATTCTGAAATGTATTATATATTTTCTTCCCCTCAATCTACACACAATACCCCATAATGACAAAGCGAAAAAAGGTTGGACATGATTTGGAACGACACACACCTCTTCATATAAGGTCCCACAGTTGACAGTGCATGTCAGAGCAAAAATCTAGCCATGAGGTCGAAGGAATTGTCCGTAGAGCTCCGAGACAGGATTGTGTTGAGGCACATGCTGCTGCCATCCGTCTCCCTCCTGTCTCCACCAACCCAACATGTCCTCTCCCTCCTGTCTCCCCCAACCCAACATGTCCTCTACCTCTCCCTCCTGTCTCCACCAACCCAACATGTCCTCTACCTCTCCCTCCTGTCTCCACCAACCCAACATGTCCTCTACCTCTCCCTCCTGTCTCCCCCAACCCAACATGTCCTCTACCTCTCCCTCCTGTCTCCACCAACCCAACATGTCCTCTACCTCTCCCTCCTGTCTCCACCAACCCAACATGTCCTCTCCCTCTCCCTCCTGTCTCCACCAACCCAACATGTCCTCTACCTCCCTCCTGTCTCCACCAACCCAACATGTCCTCTCCCTCTCCCTCCTGTCTCCCCCAACCCAACATGTCCTCTACCTCTCCCTCCTGTCTCCACCAACCCAACATGTCCTCTCCCTCCTGTCTCCACCAACCCAACATGTCCTATACCTCTCCCTCCTGTCTCCCCCAACCCAACATGTCCTCTACCTCTCCCTCCTGTCTCCCCCAAACCAGCATGTCCTCTACCTCTCCCTCCTGTCTCCACCAACCCAACATGTCCTCTCCCTCCTGTCTCCCCCAACCCAACATGTCCTCTACCTCTCCCTCCTGTCTCCACCAACCCAACATGTCCTCTACCTCTCCCTCCTGTCTCCACCAACCCAACATGTCCTCTCCCTCTCCCTCCTGTCTCCACCAACCCAACATGTCCTCTACCTCTCCCTCCTGTCTCCACCAACCCAACATGTCCTCTCCCTCTCCCTCCTGTCTCCACCAACCCAGCATGTCCTCACCCTCTCCCTCCTGTCTCCACCAACCCAGCATGTCCTCTACCTCTCCCTCCTGTCTCCACCAACCCAACATGTCCTCTACCTCTCCCTCCTGTCTCCACCAACCCAACATGTCCTCTCCCTCCTGTCTCCACCAACCCAACATGTCCTCTACCTCTCCCTCCTGTCTCCACCAACCCAACATGTCCTCTACCTCTCCCTCCTGTCTCCACCAACCCAACATGTCCTCTACCTCTCCCTCCTGTCTCCACCAACCCAACATGTCCTCTACCTCTCCCTCCTGTCTCCACCAACCCAACATGTCCTCTACCTCTCCCTCCTGTCTCCACCAACCCAACATGTCCTCTCCCTCCTGTCTCCACCAACCCAACATGTCCTCTACCTCTCCCTCCTATCTCCACCAACCCAACATGTCCTCTACCTCCCTCCTGTCTCCACCAACCCAACATGTCCTCTACCTCTCCCTCCTGTCTCCACCAACCCAACATGTCCTCTCCCTCCTGTCTCCACCAACCCAACATGTCCTCTCCCTCCCTCCTGTCTCCACCAACCCAACATGTCCTCTCCCTCTCCCTCCTGTCTCCCCCAACCCAACATGTCCTCTACCTCTCCCTCCTGTCTCCACCAACCCAACATGTCTTCTCCCTCCTGTCTCCACCAACCCAACATGTCCTCTACCTCTCCCTCCTGTCTCCCCCAACCCAACATGTCCTCTACCTCTCCCTCCTGTCTCCCCCAACCCAGCATGTCCTCTACCTCTCCCTCCTGTCTCCACCAACCCAGCATGTCCTCTACCTCTCCCTCCTGTCTCCACCAACCCAACATGTCCTCTACCTCTCCCTCCTGTCTCCACCAACCCAACATGTCCTCTCCCTCCTGTCTCCCCCAACCCAACATGTCCTCTACCTCTCCCTCCTGTCTCCACCAACCCAACATGTCCTCTACCTCTCCCTCCTGTCTCCACCAACCCAACATGTCCTCTCCCTCCTGTCTCCCCCAACCCAACATGTCCTCTACCTCTCCCTCCTGTCTCCACCAACCCAACATGTCCTCTACCTCTCCCTCCTGTCTCCACCAACCCAACATGTCCTCTCCCTCTCCCTCCTGTCTCCACCAACCCAACATGTCCTGTACCTCTCCCTCCTGTCTCCACCAACCCAACATGTCCTCTCCCTCTCCCTCCTGTCTCCACCAACCCAGCATGTCCTCACCCTCTCCCTCCTGTCTCCACCAACCCAGCATGTCCTCTACCTCTCCCTCCTGTCTCCACCAACCCAACATGTCCTCTACCTCTCCCTCCTGTCTCCACCAACCCAACATGTCCTCTCCCTCCTGTCTCCACCAACCCAACATGTCCTCTACCTCTCCCTCCTGTCTCCACCAACCCAACATGTCCTCTACCTCTCCCTCCTGTCTCCACCAACCCAACATGTCCTCTACCTCTCCCTCCTGTCTCCACCAACCCAACATGTCCTCTACCTCTCCCTCCTGTCTCCACCAACCCAACATGTCCTCTACCTCTCCCTCCTGTCTCCACCAACCCAACATGTCCTCTACCTCTCCCTCCTGTCTCCACCAACCCAACATGTCCTCTACCTCTCCCTCCTGTCTCCACCAACCCAACATGTCCTCTACCTCCCTCCTGTCTCCACCAACCCAACATGTCCTCTACCTCTCCCTCCTGTCTCCACCAACCCAACATGTCCTCTCCCTCCTGTCTCCACCAACCCAACATGTCCTCTCCCTCCCTCCTGTCTCCACCAACCCAACATGTCCTCTACCTCTCCCTCCTGTCTCCACCAACCCAACATGTCCTCTCCCTCCTGTCTCCACCAACCCAACATGTCCTCTCCCTCCTGTCTCCACCAACCCAACATGTCCTCTCCCTCCCTCCTGTCTCCACCAACCCAACATGTCCTCTACCTCTCCCTCCTGTCTCCACCAACCCAACATGTCCTCTCCCTCCTGTCTCCACCAACCCAACATGCCCTCTCCCTCCTGTCTCCACCAACCCAACATGTCCTCTACCTCTCCCTCCTGTCTCCACCAACCCAACATGTCCTCTACCTCCTGTCTCCACCAACCCAACATGTCCTCTACCTCTCCCTCCTGTCTCCCCCAACCCAACATGTCCTCTCCCTCCTGTCTCCACCAACCCAACATGTCCTCTCCCTCCTGTCTCCACCAACCCAACATGTCCTCTACCTCTCCCTCCTGTCTCCACCAACCCAACATGTCCTCTCCCTCCTGTCTCCACCAACCCAACATGTCCTCTACCTCTCCCTCCTGTCTCCACCAACCCAACATGTCCTCTACCTCTCCCTCCTGTCTCCACCAACCCAACATGTCCTCTACCTCTCCCTCCTGTCTCCCCCAACCCAACATGTCCTCTCCCTCCTGTCTCCCCCAACCCAACATGTCCTCTACCTCTCCCTCCTGTCTCCACCAACCCAACATGTCCTCTCCCTCCTGTCTCCACCAACCCAACATGTCCTCTACCTCTCCCTCCTGTCTCCACCAACCCAACATGTCCTCTACCTCTCCCTCCTGTCTCCCCCAACCCAGCATGTCCTCTACCTCTCCCTCCTGTCTCCACCAACCCAGCATGTCCTCTACCTCTCCCTCCTGTCTCCACCAACCCAACATGTCCTCTACCTCTCCCTCCTGTCTCCACCAACCCAACATGTCCTCTCCCTCCTGTCTCCCCCAACCCAACATGTCCTCTACCTCTCCCTCCTGTCTCCACCAACCCAACATGTCCTCTACCTCTCCCTCCTGTCTCCACCAACCCAACATGTCCTCTCCCTCCTGTCTCCCCCAACCCAACATGTCCTCTACCTTTCCCTCCTGTCTCCACCCACCCAACATGTCCTCTACCTCTCCCTCCTGTCTCCACCAACCCAACATGTCCTCTCCCTCTCCCTCCTGTCTCCACCAACCCAACATGTCCTCTACCTCTCCCTCCTGTCTCCACCAACCCAACATGTCCTCTCCCTCTCCCTCCTGTCTCCACCAACCCAGCATGTCCTCACCCTCTCCCTCCTGTCTCCACCAACCCAGCATGTCCTCTACCTCTCCCTCCTGTCTCCACCAACCCAACATGTCCTCTAACTCTCCCTCCTGTCTCCACCAACCCAACATGTCCTCTCCCTCCTGTCTCCACCAACCCAACATGTCCTCTACCTCTCCCTCCTGTCTCCACCAACCCAACATGTCCTCTACCTCTCCCTCCTGTCTCCACCAACCCAACATGTCCTCTACCTCTCCCTCCTGTCTCCACCAACCCAACATGTCCTCTACCTCTCCCTCCTGTCTCCACCTACCCAACATGTCCTCTACCTCTCCCTCCTGTCTCCACCAACCCAACATGTCCTCTCCCTCCTGTCTCCACCAACCCAACATGTCCTCTACCTCTCCCTCCTGTCTCCACCAACCCAACATGTCCTCTCCCTCCCTCCTGTCTCCACCAACCCAACATGTCCTCTCCCTCCCTCCTGTCTCCACCAACCCAACATGTCCTCTACCTCTCCCTCCTGTCTCCACCAACCCAACATGTCCTCTCCCTCCTGTCTCCACCAACCCAACATGTCCTCTCCCTCCTGTCTCCACCAACCCAACATGTCCTCTCCCTCCCTCCTGTCTCCACCAACCCAACATGTCCTCTACCTCTCCCTCCTGTCTCCACCAACCCAACATGTCCTCTCCCTCCTGTCTCCACCAACCCAACATGCCCTCTCCCTCCTGTCTCCACCAACCCAACATGTCCTCTACCTCTCCCTCCTGTCTCCACCAACCCAACATGTCCTCTACCTCCTGTCTCCACCAACCCAACATGTCCTCTATCTCTCCCTCCTGTCTCCCCCAACCCAACATGTCCTCTCCCTCCTGTCTCCACCAACCCAACATGTCCTCTCCCTCCTGTCTCCACCAACCCAACATGTCCTCTACCTCTCCCTCCTGTCTCCACCAACCCAACATGTCCTCTCCCTCCTGTCTCCACCAACCCAACATGTCCTCTACCTCTCCCTCCTGTCTCCACCAACCCAACATGTCCTCTACCTCTCCCTCCTGTCTCCACCAACCCAACATGTCCTCTACCTCTCCCTCCTGTCTCCCCCAACCCAACATGTCCTCTCCCTCCTGTCTCCCCCAACCCAACATGTCCTCTACCTCTCCCTCCTGTCTCCACCAACCCAACATGTCCTCTCCCTCCTGTCTCCACCAACCCAACATGTCCTCTACCTCTCCCTCCTGTCTCCACCAACCCAACATGTCCTCTACCTCTCCCTCCTGTCTCCACCAACCCAACATGTCCTCTACCTCTCCCTCCTGTCTCCACCAACCCAACATGTCCTCTACCTCTCCCTCCTGTCTCCACCAACCCAACATGTCCTCTCCCTCTCCCTCCTGTCTCCACCAACCCAGCATGTCCTCTACCTCTCCCTCCTGTCTCCACCAACCCAGCATGTCCTCTCCCTCCTGTCTCCACCAACCCAACATGTCCTCTCCCTCTCCCTCCTGTCTCCACCAACCCAACATGTCCTCTCCCTCCTGTCTCCACCAACCCAACATGTCCTCTACCTCTCCCTCCTGTCTCCACCAACCCAACATGTCCTCTACGTCTCCCTCCTGTCTCCACCAACCCAGCATGTCCTCTACCTCTCCCGCCTGTCTCCACCAACCCAACATGTCCTCTACCTCTCCCTCCTGTCTCCACCAACCCAACATGTCCTCTACCTCTCCCTCCTGTCTCCACCAACCCAACATGTCCTCTACCTCTCCCTCCTGTCTCCACCAACCCAACATGCCCTCTCCCTCTCCCTCCTGTCTCCACCAACCCAACATGTCCTCTACCTCTCCCTCCTGTCTCCACCAACCCAACATGTCCTCTCCCTCTCCCTCCTGTCTCCACCAACCCAGCATGTCCTCACCCTCTCCCTCCTGTCTCCACCAACCCAGCATGTCCTCTACCTCTCCCTCCTGTCTCCACCAACCCAACATGTCCTCTACCTCTCCCTCCTGTCTCCACCAACCCAACATGTCCTCTCCCTCCTGTCTCCACCAACCCAACATGTCCTCTACCTCTCCCTCCTGTCTCCACCAACCCAACATGTCCTCTCCCTCCCTCCTGTCTCCACCAACCCAACATGTCCTCTACCTCTCCCTCCTGTCTCCACCAACCCAACATGTCCTCTCCCTCCTGTCTCCACCAACCCAACATGTCCTCTACCTCTCCCTCCTGTCTCAACCAACCCAACATGTCCTCTACCTCTCCCTCCTGTCTCCACCAACCCAACATGTCCTCTACCTATCCCTCCTGTCTCCACCAACCCAACATGTCCTCTACCTCTCCCTCTGTCTCCACCAACCCAACATGTCCTCTACCTCTCCCTCCTGTCTCCACCAACCCAAATGTCCTCTCCCTCCTGTCTCCACCAACCCAACATGTCCCTCTACCTCTCCCTCCTGTCTCCACCAACCCAACATGTCCTCTACCTCCCTCCTGTCTCCACCAACCCAACATGTCCTCTACCTCTCCCTCCTGTCTCCACCAACCCAACATGTCCTCTCCCTCCTCTGTCTCCACCAACCCAACATGTCCTCTCCCTCCCTCCTGTCTCCACCAACCCCAACATGTCCTCTACTCTCCTCCTGTCTCCACCAACCCAACATGTCCTCTCCCTCCTGTCTCCACCAACCCACATGTCCTCTCCTCCTGTCTCACCAACCCAACATGTCCTCTCCCTCCCCTCCTGTCTCCACCAACCCAACATGTCCTCTACCTCTCCCTCCTGTCTCCACCAACCCAACATGTCCTCTCCCTCCTGTCTCCACCAACCCAACATGCCCTCTCCCTCCTGTCTCACCACCCAACATGTCCTCTACCTCTCCCTCCTGTCTCCACCAACCAACATGTCCTATACCTCCTGTCTCCACCAACCCAACATGTCCTCTACCTCTCCCTCCTGTCTCCCCCAACCAACATGTCCTCTCCCTCCTGTCTCCACCAACCCAACATGTCCTCTCCCTCTCCTGTCTCCACCAACCCAACATGTCCTCTACCTCTCCCTCCTGTCTCCACCAACCCAACATGTCCTCTCCCTCCTGTCTCCACCAACCCAACATGTCCTCTACTCTCCATCCTGTCTCCACCAACCAACATGTCCTCTACCTCTCCCCTCCTGTCTCCACCAACCCACATGTCCTCTCCCTCCCTCCTGTCTCCACCAACCCAACATGTCCTCTACCTCTCCCTCCTGTCTCCACCAACCCAACATGTCCTCTCCCTCTCCCTCCTGTCTCCACCAACCCAACATGTCCTCTCCCTCCTGTCTCCACCAACCCAACATGTCCTCTCCCTCCTGTCTCCACCAACCCAACATGTCCTCTACCTCTCCCTCCTGTCTCCACCAACCCAACCAGTAAAGAGATGACCTGGCACACACAGTAAAGACCTGGCAACACACAGTAAAGAGCTGCACCTGGCAACACACAGTAAAGAGCTGACCTGGCAACACACAGTAAGAGCTGACCTGAACACAACAGTAAAGAGTTGACCTGGCAACACACAGTAAAGAGCTGACCTGGCAGCACACAGTAAAGAGTTGACCTGGCAACACACGTAAAGAGCTGACCTGGCAACACACAGTAAGAGTTGACCTGGCAACACACAGTAAAAGTCCTGGCAACACACAGTAAAGAGCTGACCTGGCAACAAAACAGTAAAGAGCTGACCTGGCAACACACAGTAAAGAGCTGACCTGGCAACACACAGTAAAGAGTTGACCTGGCAACACACAGTAAAGACCTGGCAACACACAGTAAGAGCTGACCTGGCAACACCAGTAAAGACTGACCTGCAACACACAGTAAAGAGTGACCTGGCAACACACAGTAAGAGCTGACCTGGAAACACACAGTAAAGAGCTGACCTGCAACACACAGTAAAGAGCTTGACCTGGCAGCACACAGTAAGACCTGGCAACACACAGTAAAGAGCTACCTGGCAACCACAGTAAAGACCTGGCAACACACAGTAAAGAGCTGACTGGCAACACACAGTAAAGAGCTGACCTGGCAACACACAGTAAAAGAGCTGACCTGGCAACACCAGTAAAGAGCTGACCTGACAACACACAGTAAAGAGCTGACCTGGCAACACACAGTAAAGAGCTGACACTGGCAACACACAGTAAAGAGTTGACCTGGCAACACACAGTAAAAGGACCTGGCAACACACAGTAAAGAGCTGACCTGGAAACACACAGTAAAGAGCTGACCTGGCAACGCACAGTAAAGACTTGACCTGGCAACACACAGTAAAGAACCTGGCAACACACAGTAAAGAGTTGACCTGGCAACACAGTAAGAGCTGACTGGCAACACACAGTAAAGAGCTGACCTGGCAACACACAGTAAAGAGTGACCTGACAACGCACAGTAAAGAGCTGACTGACACGCACAGTAAAGAGCTGACCTGGCAACACACAGTAAAGAGCTGACCTGGCACGCACAGTAAAGAGCTGACCTGACAACACACAGTAAAGAGCCTGACCTGGCACACACAGTAAAGAGCTGACGCTGGCAACACACAGTAAAGAGCTGACCTGGCAACACACAGTAAAGAGCTGACCTGCAACACACAGTAAAGAGCTGACCTGGCAACACACAGTAAAGAGTTGACCTGGCAACACCACAGTAAAGGAGCTGACCTGGCAACACACAGTAAAGAGCTGACCTGACAACGCACAGTAAAGAGCTGACCTGGCAACACACAGTAAAGAGCTGACCTGCAACGACACACAGTAAAGAGCTGACCTGGCAACACACAGTAAAGAGCTGACCTGGCAACACACAGTAAAGACCTGGCAACACACAGTAAAGAGCTGACCTGGCAACACACAGTAAAGAGCGACCTGGCAACACACAGTAAAGAGCTGACCTGGCAACACACAGTAAAGAGCTGACCTGGCAACACACAGTAAAGAGCTGACCTGGCAACACACAGTAAAGAGCTGACCTGGCAACACACAGTAAAGACCTGGCCAACACACAGTAAAAGAAGCTGCCCTGGCAACACCAGTAAAGAGCTGACCTGGCAACACACAGTAAAAGAGCTGACCTGACAACACACAGTAAAGAGCTGACCTGGCAACACAGCAACAGTAAGAGCTGACCTGGCAACACACAGCAAAGACCTGCAACACACAGTAAGAGCTGACCTGGCAACACACAGTAAAGAGCTGACCTGGCAACACACAGTAAAGAGCACCTGGCAACACACAGCAAAGACCTGGCACACCCAGTAAAGAGCTGACCTGGCAACACACAGTAAAGAGCTGACCTGGCAACACACAGTAAAGACCTGGCAACACACAGTAAAGAGCTGACCTGGCAACACACAGTAAAGAGCTGACCTGAAGCACACAGTAAAGAGCCTGACCTGGCAACACACAGTAAAGAGCTGACCTGGCAACACACAGTAAAGAGCTGACCTGGCAACACACAGTAAAGAGCTGACCTGGCACACACCATAAAGAGCTGACCTGGCAACGCACAGTCAGACCTGCAACACACAGTAAAGAGCTGACCTGACAACACACAGTAAAGACTGACCTGGCAACACACAGTAAAGAGCTGACCTGTCAACACACAGTAAAGACCTGGCAACCACACAGTAAAGAGCTGACCCTGCAACACACAGTAAAGAGCTGACCTGGCAACACACAGTAAGAGCTGACCTGGCAACAACAGTAAAAGCGAACTGGCAACACACAGTAAGAGCTGACCTGGCAACACACAGTAAGAGCTGACCTGGCAACACACAGTAAAGAGCTGACCTGGCAACACACAGTAAAGAGCTGACCTGGCAACCCACAGTAAAGAGCTAACCTGGCAACACACAGTAAAGAGCTGACCTGGCAACACACAGTAAAGAGCTGACCTGGCAGCACACAGTAAAGCCTGGCAACACACAAGATAGAGCTGACCTGGCAACACACAGTAAAGACTGGCAACACACAGTAAAGAGCTGACCTGGCAGCACACAGTACAGACCTGGCAACACACAGTAAAGAGCTGACCTGGCAACACACAGTAAAGAGCTGACCTGGCAGCACACAGTAAAGAGTTGACCTGGCAACACACAGTAAAGAGCTGACCTGGCAACCCACAGTAAAGAGTTGACCTGGCACACCAGTAAAAGCTGCTGCCACCAGTAAAGAGCTGACCTGGCAACACAGTAAAGAGTTGACCTGGCAACACACAGTAAAGAGCTGACCTGGCAACACACAGTAAAGAGTTTGACCCTGGCAACACACAGTAAAGACCTGCAACACACAGTAAAGAGCTGACCTGCAACACACAGTAAGAGCTGACCTGGCAAAACACAGTAAAGAGCTAGCCTGGCAACACACAGTAAAGAGTTGACCTGGCAACACACAGTAAAGAGCTGACCTGCAGCACACAGTAAAGAGTTGACCTGGCAAACACAGTAAAGAGCTGACCTGGCAACAACACGTAAAGAGTTGACCTGGCAACACAACAGTAAAGACCTGGCAACACACAGTAAAGAGCTGACCTGGCAACACACAGTAAAGAGCTGACCTGGCAACACACAGAAAGAGTTTGACCTGGCAACACACAGTAAAGAGCTGACCTGGAAACACACAGTAAAGAGCTGACCTGGCACACCAGTAAAACCTGGCACACACAGTAAAGATTGACCTGGCAACACACAGTAAAGAGTACCTGGCAACACACAGTAAAGAGTGACCTGGCAAACACACAGTAAAGAGCTGACCTGGCAACACACAGTAAAGAGCTGACCTGACAACGCACAGTAAAGAGCTGACCTGGCAACACACAGTAAAGAGCTGACCTGACAACGCACAGTAAAGAGTTGACCTGTTAACACACAGTAAAGAGCTGACCTGGCAACACACAGTAAAGACTGACCTGGCAACCACACAGTAAGACCTGGCAACGCACAGTAAAGAGCTGACTCTGGCAACACACAGTAAAGAGTTGACCTGCAACACACAGTAAAGGCTGACCTGCAACACACAGTAAAGAGCTGACCTGGCAACACACAGTAAAGAGCTGACCTGGCAACACACAGTAAAGAGCTGACCTGGCAACACACAGTAAAGAGCTGACCTGGCAACACACAGTAAAGACTGACCTGGCAACACACAGTAAAGAGCTGACCTGGCAACCACACAGTAAAGAGCTGACCTGGCAACACACAGTAAAGAGCTGACCGGCAACGCACAGTAAAGAGCTGACCTGGCAACACACAGTAAAGAGTTGACCTGGCAACACACAGTAAAGACCTGACCTGACAACACACAGTAAAGAGCTGACCTGGCAACACACAGTAAAGAGTTGACCTGGCAACACACAGTAAAGACCTGACCTGACAACACACAGTAAAGAGCTGACCTGGCAACACACAGTAAAGAGCTGACCTGGCAACACACAGCAGGGTCATGCTAAGTGGCCTGTTCCTTTGCTATAGTCTGCATAACTTATTTCAATAAATATCTTAGAAATAGTTTACAGAATGCAAGAAAACATGTAGAAAGAGCTAAGATTTAATATATATATATATATATATATATAAATATATATATATAATATAAATAATTCTCTCTCAAGGTCGGATGATGTGCCATATAGCTGAAACCTATTTTATATTTTATAGCGGACTCTCCGGTGTCAAATTATTTTAAAAGCCACATTTTTTTTTTTTATCCGTATGAATATGACTTCAGTTTTAATGCTGGCGTTCTCCCAGCCCTCTACTTCATGATCGAGCAACTCATTTATCTGACAGAGTTCTCAGCAAGTTTGAAGTTGTTTTTTAAATAACATTCAAAACATGATAGGCCTCAGGTAATAACGACAGGTGTAGAACGAACAATAAAGATATAAAAGTTTGAACGAGTTGTTTGAACAAACCTTACAGTTGAACAAAGCTTAGACTAAAAGACGTAACGCATGAACCAAACGGCCAAACCCTCCTAATTAAAATATATATATATATATAAAATATATATAACATTTATACATTTTGTATTTCCCAATTAGGCTATTCTAATACAGTTTTTAATAATGTCCTGAAGTTGCAGCTTTCAAATGGGAAACAATTGTAAACGTCAGTCTATATAGTCAGTCTATATATCACGGTTGGTATAAAGGATTTGGAGAGAGGCGCGGCAATACATCGTCTGTTTTTTTTATTTTTTATTTTTATTTTTTTTATATTTTTTTTCCCATTTTTTCCCCAATTTTCGTGGTATCCAATCGCTAGTAATTACTACCTTGTCTCATCGCTACAACTCCCGTAGGGCTCGGGAGAGACGAGGTCGAAAGCCATGCGTCCTCCGAACACAACCCAACCACCGTACTGCTTCTTAACACAGCGCGCCTCCAACCCGGAAGCCAGCCGCACAATGTGTCGGAGGAAACACGTGTACCTGGCCCCCTTGTTTGGCGCGCCATGCGCCCGTCCGCACAGGGTCGCTGGACGCGATGAGACAAGGATATCCCTACCGCCAAACCTCCCTAACCGGACGACGCTATGCCAATTGTGCGTCGCCCCACGGACCTCCCGGTCGCGGCCGGCTGCGACAGAGCCTGGGCGCGAACCCAGAGACTCTGGTGGTGCAGTTAGCACTGCGATGCAGTGCCCTAGACCACTGCGCCACCCGGGAGGCCCCTCGTCTGGGTTTTGTAACACAAAACAAACACGTATACAAAAAAACACTGGGATGTACCCAAACAAAATAGCGAGGGTAAACCTCGTAGAACGACACGGGACGAGACCCGTAATACACAAAGTACGAAACACGCAGCACAGGCTGAGACAACGCATCTCTGTAATCGTAATTTCTGTAAACGGATCTGTAAACGTCCTTTCTGTAAAGATACAGTTGAAGTCGGAAGTTTACATACACGTAGGTTGGAGTCATTAAAACTCTTTTTTCAACCACTCCACAAATTTCTTGTTAACAAACTATAGTTTTGGCAAGTCGGTTAGGACATCTATTTGT
>NC_052314.1:1255074-1269714 GCF_016432855.1 Salvelinus namaycush | reverse complement strand
GAGAGAGGACATGTTGGGTTGGTGGAGACAGGAGGGAGGTAGAGGACATGTTGGGTTGGTGGAGGACAGGAGGGAGAGGTAGAGGACATGTTGGGTTGGTGGAGACAGGAGGGAGAGGTAGACATGTTGGGTTGGTGGAGACAGGAGGGAGAGTAGAGGACATGTTGGGTTGGTGGAGACAGGAGGGAGAGGTAGAGGACATGTTGGGTTGGTGGAGACAGGAGGGAGAGGTAGAGGACATGTTGGGTTGGTGGAGGACAGGAGGGAGAGGTAGAGGACATGTTGGGTTGGTGGAGACAGGAGGGAGGGTAGAGGACATGTTGGGTTGGTGGAGACAGGAGGGAGAGGTAGAGGACATGTTGGGTTGGGGAGACAGGAGGGAGAGGACATGTTGGGTTGTGGAGACAGGAGGGAGAGGTAGAGGACATGTTGTGGTTGGTGGAGACAGGCGGGAGAGGTAGAGGACATGTTGGGTTGGTGGAGACGGGAGGGAGAGGACATGTTGGGTTGGTGGAGACAGGAGGGAGAGGTAGAGGACATGTTGGGTTGGTGGAGACAGGAGGGAGAGGGAGAGGGCATGTGTGGGTTGGTGGAGACAGGAGGGAGAGGTAGAGGACATGTTGGGTTGGTGGAGGACAGGAGGGACGGAGGTAGAGGGACATGTTGGGTTGGTGGAGACAGGAGGGAGAGGAACAGATGTTGGGTTGGTGGAGACAGGAGGGAGAGGACATGTTGTGGTTGGGGGAGACAGGAGGGAGAGGTAGAGGGACATGTTGGGTTGGTGGAGACGGAGGGAGGTAGAGGACAGTTTGGGTGGTGGAGACAGGAGGGAGAGGTAGAGGACATGTTGGGTTGGTGGAGACAGGAGGAGAGGACATTTGGGTTGGTGGAGACAGGAGGGAGAGGGACATGTTGGGGTTGGGGAGACAGGAGGGAGAGTAGAGGACATGTTGGGTTGGTGGAGACAGGAGGGAGGGAGAGGACATGTTGGGTTGGTGGAGACAGGAGGGAGAGGACATGTTGGGTTGGTGGAGACAGGAGGGAGAGGAACATGTTGGGTTGGTGGAGACAGGAGGGAGAGGTAGAGGACATGTTGGGTTGGTGGAGACAGGAGGGAGAGGAAACATGTTCTGGGTTGGTGGAGTGGGGACAGGAGGGAGAGGGAGAGGACATGTTGGGTTGGTGGAGAAAGGAGGGAGGGAGAGGACATGTTGGGTTGGTGGAGACAGGAGGGAGAGGACATGTTGGGTTGGTGGAGACAGGAGGGAGAGGTAGAGGACATGTTGGGTTGGTGGAGACAGGAGGGAGAGGTAGAGGACATGTTGGGTTGGTGGAGACAGGAGGGAGAGGTAGAGACATGTTGGTTGGTGGAGACAGGAGGGAGAGGACATGTTGGGTTGGTGAGACAGGAGGAGAGGTAGAGGACATGTTGGGTTGGTGGAGACAGGAGGGAGAGGTAGAGGACATGTTGGGTTGGTGGAGACAGGAGGGAGAGGTAGAGGACATGTTGGGTTGGTGGAGACAGGAGGGAGAGGTAGAGGACATGTTGGGTTGGTGGAGACAGGAGGGAGAGGTAGAGGACATGTTGGGTTGGTGGAGACAGGAGGGAGAGGACATGTTGGTTGGTGGAGACAGGAGGAGAGGTAGAGGACATGTTGGTTGGTGGAGACAGGAGGGAGAGGTAGAGGACATGCTGGGTTGGTGGAGACAGGAGGGAGAGGGGAGGACATGCTGGGTTGGTGGAGACAGGAGGGAGAGGAGAGGACATGTTGGGTTGGTGGAGACAGGAGGGAGAGGTAGAGGACATGTTGGGTTGGTGGAGACAGGAGGGAGAGGGAGAGGACATGTTGGGTTGGTGAGCAGAGGGAGGTAGAGACAGTGGGGTGGTGAGACAGGAGGGAGAAGGTAGAGGACATGTTGGGTTGGTGGAGACAGGAGGGAGAGGTAGAGGACATGTTGGGTTGGGGGAGACAGGAGGGAGAGGACATGTTGGGTTGGGGGGTCTTTACTGGGTTGGTTGTGTTGGTGGAGACAGGAGGGAGAGGTAGAGGACATGTTGGGTTGGTGGAGACAGGAGGGAGAGGTAGAGGACATGTTGGGTTGGGGGAGACAGGAGGGAGAGGACATGTTGGGTTGGTGGAGACAGGAGGGAGAGGTAGAGGAACATGTTGGGTTGGTGGAGACAGGAGGGAGAGGTAGAGGACATGCTGGGTTGGTGGAGACAGGAGGGAGAGGTAGAGGACATGTTGGGTTGGTGGAGACAGGAGGGAGAGGTAGAGGACATGTTGGGTTGGTGGAGACAGGAGGGAGAGGACATGTTGGGTTGGTGGAGACAGGAGGAGAGGGAGAGGACATGTGGGTTGGTGGAGACGGAGGAGGAGAGGACATGTGGGTGGTGGAGACAGGAGGGAGAGGTAGAGGACATGTTGGGTTGGTGGAGACAGGAGGGAGAGGAGAGGACATGTTGGGTTGGTGGAGAAGGAGGGAGAGGGAGAGGCATGTTGGGTTGGTGGAGACAGGAGGGAGATGGTAGAGGACATGTTGGGTTGGTGGAGACAGGAGGGAGAGGTAGAGGACATGTTGGGTTGGTGGAGACGGAGGGAGGTAGAGGACATGTTGGGTTGGTGGAGACAGGAGGAGAGGACATGTTGGGTTGGTGGAGACAGGAGGAGAGGTAGAGGACATGTTGGGTTGGGGAGACAGGAGGGAGAGGGACATGTTGGGTTGGGGAGACAGGAGGGAGAGGTAGAGGACATGTTGGGTTGGTGGAGACAGGAGGGAGAGGACATGTTGGGTTGGTGGAGACAGGAGGGAGAGGTAGAGGACATGTTGGGTTGGTGGAGACAGGAGGTAGAGGACATGTTGGGTTGGTGGAGACAGGAGGGAGAGGTAGAGGACATGTTGGGTTGTGTGGAGACAGGAGGAGAGGGACATGTTGGGTTGGTGGAGACAGGAGGGAGAGGACATGTTGGGTTGGTGGAGACAGGAGGGAGAGGTAGAGGACATGTTGGGTTGTGGAGACAGGAGGAGGGAGAGGACATGTTGGGTTGGTGGAGACAGGAGGGAGAGGACCATGTTGGGTTGGGGAGACAGGAGGGAGAGGACATGGTTGGGTTGGTGGAGACAGGAGGGAGAGGTAGAGGACATGTTGGGTTGGTGGAGACAGGAGGGAGGGAGAGGACATGTTGGGTTGGTGGAGACAGGAGGGAGAGGACATGTTGGGTTGGTGGAGACAGGAGGGAGAGGTAGAGGACATGTTGGGTTGGTGGAGACAGGAGGGAGAGGTAGAGGACATGTTGGGTTGGTGGAGACGGAGGGAGAGGTAGAGGACATGTTGGGTTGGGGAGACAGGAGGGAGAGGACATGGGGTTGGGGAGACAGGAGGGAGAGGTAGAGGACATGTTGGGTTGGTGGAGACAGGAGGGAGAGGTAGAGGACATGTTGGGTTGGTGGAGCAGGAGGGAGAGGTAGAGGACATGTTGGGTTGGTGGAGACAGGAGGGAGAGGTAGAGGACATGTTGGGTTGGTGGAGACAGGAGGGAGAGGTAGAGGACATGTTGGGTTGGTGGAGACAGGAGGGAGAGGTAGAGGACATGTTGGGTTGGTGGAGGACAGGAGGGAGAGGAGACATGTTGGGTTGGTGGAGACAGGAGGGAGAGGTAGAGGACATGTTGGTTGGTGGAGACAGGAGGGAGAGGTAGAGGGACATGTGGGTTGGTGGAGACAGGAGGTAGAGGGTGAGGACATGTGGGTTGGTGGAGACAGGAGGGAGAGGGAGAGACATGTTGGGTTGGTGGAGACAGGAGGGAGAGGTAGAGGACATGTTGGGTTGGTGGAGACAGGAGGGAGAGGGAGAGGACATGTTGGGTTGGGTGGAGACAGGGGGAGAGGTAGAGGACATGTTGGGTTGGTGGAGACAGGAGGGAGAGGTAGAGGATGGGTGGGGGAGACAGGAGGGAGAGGACATGTTGGGGTGGTGGAGACAGGAGGAGAGGTAGAGGACATGTTGGGTTGGTGGAGACAGGAGGAGAGGAGAGGACATGTTGGGTTGGGGAGACAGGAGGAGAGGAACATGTTGGGTTGGTGGAGACAGGAGGGAGAGGTAGAGGACATGTTGGGTTGGTGGAGACAGGAGGGAGAGGTAGAGGACATGCTTGGGTTGGTGGAGACAGGAGGGAGAGGTAGAGGACATGCTGGGTTGGGGAGACAGGAGGGAGAGAGTAGAGGACATTGTGTTGCCAGGTCAGCTCTTACTGTGTGTTGCCAGGTCTCTTGCTGTGTGTTGCCAGGTCTTTACTTGTGTGTTTGCCAGGTCAGCTCTTTACTGTGTGTTGCCAGGTCAGCTCTTTACTGTGTGTTGCCAGGTCTTTGCTGTGTGTTGCCAGGTCAGCTCTTTACTGTGTGTTGCCAGGTCAGCTCTTTACTGTGTGTTGTCAGGTCAGCTCTTTACTGTGTGTTGCCAGGTCAGCTCTTTACTGTGTGTGCCAGGTCAGCTCTTTACTGTGTGTTGCCAGGTCTTTACTGTGTGTTGCAGGTCAGCTCTTTACTGTGTGTTGCCAGGTCAGCTCTTTACTGTGTGTTGCCAGGTCAGCTCTTTACTGTGTGTTGCCAGGTCAGCTCTTACTGTGTGTTGCCAGGTCAGCTCTTTACTGTGTGTTGCCAGGTCAGCTCTTTACTGTGTGTTGCCAGGTCTTTACTGTGTGTTGCCAGGTCAGCTCTTTACTGTGTGTTGCCAGGTCAGCTCTTTACTGTGTGTTGCCAGGTCAGCTCTTTACTGTGTGTTGCCAGGTCTTTACTGTGTGCTGCCAGGTCAGCTCTTTACTGTGTGTTGCCAGGTCAGCTCTTTACTGTGTGTTGCCAGGTTCAGCTCTTTACTGTGTGTTGCCAGGTCAGCTCTTTACTGTGTGTTGCCAGGTCAGCTCTTTACTGTGTGTTGCCAGGTCAGCTCTTACTGTGTGTTGCCAGGTAGCTCTTACTGTGTGTTGCCAGGTCAGCTCTTTACTGTGTGTTGCCAGGTCAGCTCTTTACTGTGTGTTGCCAGGTCAGCTCTTTACTGTGTGTTGCCAGGTCAGCTCTTTACTGTGTGTTGCCAGGTCAGCTCTTTACTGTGTGTTGCCAGGTCAGCTCTTTACTGTGTGTTGCCAGGTCAGCTCTTTACTGTGTGTTGCAGGTCAGCTCTTTACTGTGTGTTGCCAGGTCTTTACTGTGTGTTGCCAGGTCAGCTCTTTACTGTGTGTTGCCAGGTCAGCTCTTTACTGTGTGTTGCAGGTCAGCTCTTTACTGTGTGTTGCCAGGTCAGTTTTACTGTGTGTTGCCAGGTCAGCTCTTTACTGTGTGTTGCCAGGTCAGCTCTTTACTGTGTGTTGTCAGGTCAGCTCTTTACTGTGTGTTGCCAGGTCAGCTCTTTACTGTGTGTTGCCAGGTCAGCTCTTTACTGTGCTGTGCCAGGTCAGCTCTTTACTGTGTGTTGCCAGGTCAGCTCTTTACTGTGTGTTGCCAGGTCAGCTCTTTACTGTGTGTTGCCAGGTCAAGTCTTTACTGTGCGTTGCCAGGTCAGCTCTTTACTGTGTGTTGCCAGGTCAGCTCTTTACTGTGTGTTGCCAGGTCTTTACTGTGTGTTGCCAGGTCAACTCTTTACTGTGTGTTGCCAGGTCAGCTCTTACTGTGTGTTGCCAGGTCAGCTCTTTACTGTGTGTTGTCAGGTCAGCTCTTTACTGTGTGTTGCCAGGTCAGCTCTTTACTGTGTGTTGCCAGGTCAGCTCTTTACTGTGTGTTGCCAGGTCAGCTCTTTACTGTGTGTTGCCAGGTCTTTACTGTGTGTTGCCAGGTCAGCTCTTTACTGTGTGTTGCCAGGTCTTTACTGTGTGCTGCCAGGTCAGCTCTTTACTGTGTGTTGTCAGGTCAGCTCTTTACTGTGTGTTTCCAGGTCAGCTCTTTACTGTGTGTTGCCAGGTCAACTCTTTACTGTGTGTTGCCAGGTCAGCTCTTTACTGTGTGTTGCCAGGTCAGCTCTTTACTGTGTGTTGCCAGGTCTTTACTGTGTGTTGCCAGGTCAACTCTTTACTGTGTGTTGCCAGGTCAGCTCTTTACTGTGTGTTGCCAGGTCAGCTCTTTACTGTGTGTTGCCAGGTCAGCTCTTTACTGTGTGTTGCCAGGACTTTACTGTGTGTTGCCAGGTCAACTCTTTACTGTGTGTTGCCAGGTCAGCTCTTTACTGTGTGTTGCCAGGTCAACTCTTTACTGTGTGCTGCCAGGTCAGCTCTTTACTGTGTGTTGCCAGGTCAACTCTTTACTGTGTGTTGCCAGGTCAGCTCTTTACTGTGTGTTGCCAGGTCAGCTCTTTACTGTGTGTTGCCAGGTCAGCTCTTTACTGTGTGTTGCCAGGTCTTTACTGTGTGTTGCCAGGTCAACTCTTTACTGTGTGTTGCCAGGTCAGCTCTTTACTGTGTGCTGCCAGGTCAACTCTTTACTGTGTGTTGCCAGGTCAGCTCTTTACTGTGTGCTGCCAGGTCAGCTCTTTACTGTGTGCTGCCAGGTCAACTCTTTACTGTGTGTTGCCAGGTCAGCTCTTTACTGTGTGTTGCCAGGTCAGCTCTTTACTGTGTGTTGCCAGGTCTTTACTGTGTGTTGCCAGGTCAACTCTTTACTGTGTGTTGCCAGGTCAGCTCTTTACTGTGTGTTGCCAGGTCAGCTCTTTACTGTGTGTTGCCAGGTCAGCTCTTTACTGTGTGTTGCCAGGTCTTTACTGTGTGTTGCCAGGTCAACTCTTTACTGTGTGTTGCCAGGTCAGCTCTTTACTGTGTGTTGCCAGGTCAACTCTTTACTGTGTGCTGCCAGGTCAGCTCTTTACTGTGTGTTGCCAGGTCAGCTCTTTACTGTGTGTTGCCAGGTCAGCTCTTTACTGTGTGTTGCCAGGTCAGCTCTTTACTGTGTGTTGCCAGGTCAGCTCTTTACTGTGTGTTGCCAGGTCTTTACTGTGTGTTGCCAGGTCAACTCTTTACTGTGTGTTGCCAGGTCAGCTCTTTACTGTGTGCTGCCAGGTCAACTCTTTACTGTGTGTTGCCAGGTCAGCTCTTTACTGTGTGCTGCCAGGTCAGCTCTTTACTGTGTGCTGCCAGGTCAACTCTTTACTGTGTGTTGCCAGGTCAGCTCTTTACTGTGTGTTGCCAGGTCAACTCTTTACTGTGTGCTGCCAGGTCAGCTCTTTACTGTGTGTTGCCAGGTCAGCTCTTTACTGTGTGTTGCCAGGTCTTTACTGTGTGCTGCCAGGTCAGCTCTTTACTGTGTGTTGCCAGGTCTTTACTGTGTGTTGCCAGGTCAGCTCTTTACTGTGTGTTGCCAGGTCTTTACTGTGTGCTGCCAGGTCAGCTCTTTACTGTGTGTTGCCAGGTCAGCTCTTTACTGTGTGTTGCCAGGTCAGCTCTTTACTGTGTGTTGCCAGGTCAGCTCTTTACTGTGTGTTGCCAGGTCAGCTCTTTACTGTGTGTTGCCAGGTCAGCTCTTTACTGTGTGTTGCCAGGTCAGCTCTTTACTGTGTGTTGCCAGGTCAGCTCTTTACTGTGTGTTGCCAGGTCAGCTCTTTACTGTGTGTTGCCAGGTCAGCTCTTTACTGTGTGTTGTCAGGTCAGCTCTTTACTGTGTGTTGCCAGGTCTTTACTGTGTGTTGCCAGGTCAGCTCTTTACTGTGTGTTGCCAGGTCAGCTCTTTACTGTGTGTTGTCAGGTCAGCTCTTTACTGTGTGTTGCCAGGTCTTTACTGTGCGTTGCCAGGTCAGCTCTTTACTGTGTGTTGCCAGGTCAGCTCTTTACTGTGTGTTGCCAGGTCAGCTCTTTACTGTGTGTTGCCAGGTCAGCTCTTTACTGTGTGTTGCCAGGTCAGCTCTTTACTGTGTGCTGTCAGGTCAGCTCTTTACTGTGTGTTGCCAGGTCAGCTCTTTACTGTGTGTTGCCAGGTCTTTACTGTGTGTTGCCAGGTCAGCTCTTTACTGTGTGTTGCCAGGTCAGCTCTTTACTGTGTGTTGCCAGGTCTTTGCTGTGTGTTGCCAGGTCTTTACTGTGTGTTGCCAGGTCAGCTCTTTACTGTGTGTTGCCAGGTCAGCTCTTTACTGTGTGTTGCCAGGTCTTTGCTGTGTGTTGCCAGGTCAGCTCTTTACTGTGTGTTGCCAGGTCAGCTCTTTACTGTGTGTTGTCAGGTCAGCTCTTTACTGTGTGTTGCCAGGTCAGCTCTTTACTGTGTGTTGCCAGGTCAGCTCTTTACTGTGTGTTGCCAGGTCTTTACTGTGTGTTGCCAGGTCAGCTCTTTACTGTGTGTTGCCAGGTCAGCTCTTTACTGTGTGTTGCCAGGTCAGCTCTTTACTGTGTGTTGCCAGGTCAGCTCTTTACTGTGTGTTGCC
Source organism: Salvelinus namaycush (assembly GCF_016432855.1). Classification (NCBI taxonomy): domain Eukaryota; kingdom Metazoa; phylum Chordata; class Actinopteri; order Salmoniformes; family Salmonidae; genus Salvelinus; species Salvelinus namaycush. The sequence continues at coordinate 1,261,322 of NC_052314.1, read as the reverse complement.
AGGTCAGCTCTTTACTGTGTGTTGCCAGGTCAGCTCTTTACTGTGTGTTGCCAGGTCTTTACTGTGTGTTGCCAGGTCAGCTCTTTACTGTGTGTTGCCAGGTCAGCTCTTTACTGTGTGTTGCCAGGTCAGCTCTTTACTGTGTGTTGCCAGGTCAGCTCTTTACTGTGCGTTGTCAGGTCAGCTCTTTACTGTGTGTTGCCAGGTCAGCTCTTTACTGTGTGTTTCCAGGTCAACTCTTTACTGTGTGTTGCCAGGTCAGCTCTTTACTGTGTGTTGCCAGGTCAGCTCTTTACTGTGTGTTGCCAGGTCAGCTCTTTACTGTGTGTTGCCAGGTCAGCTCTTTACTGTGTGTTGCCAGGTCAGCTCTTTACTGTGTGTTGCCAGGTCAGCTCTTTACTGTGTGTTGTCAGGTCAGCTCTTTACTGTGTGTTTCCAGGTCAGCTCTTTACTGTGTGTTGCCAGGTCAACTCTTTACTGTGTGTTGCCAGGTCAGCTCTTTACTGTGTGTTGCCAGGTCAGCTCTTTACTGTGTGTTGCCAGGTCTTTACTGTGTGTTGCCAGGTCAACTCTTTACTGTGTGTTGCCAGGTCAGCTCTTTACTGTGTGTTGCCAGGTCAGCTCTTTACTGTGTGTTGCCAGGTCAGCTCTTTACTGTGTGTTGCCAGGTCTTTACTGTGTGTTGCCAGGTCAACTCTTTACTGTGTGTTGCCAGGTCAGCTCTTTACTGTGTGTTGCCAGGTCAACTCTTTACTGTGTGCTGCCAGGTCAGCTCTTTACTGTGTGTTGCCAGGTCAACTCTTTACTGTGTGTTGCCAGGTCAGCTCTTTACTGTGTGTTGCCAGGTCAGCTCTTTACTGTGTGTTGCCAGGTCAGCTCTTTACTGTGTGTTGCCAGGTCTTTACTGTGTGTTGCCAGGTCAACTCTTTACTGTGTGTTGCCAGGTCAGCTCTTTACTGTGTGCTGCCAGGTCAACTCTTTACTGTGTGTTGCCAGGTCAGCTCTTTACTGTGTGCTGCCAGGTCAGCTCTTTACTGTGTGCTGCCAGGTCAACTCTTTACTGTGTGTTGCCAGGTCAGCTCTTTACTGTGTGTTGCCAGGTCAGCTCTTTACTGTGTGTTGCCAGGTCTTTACTGTGTGTTGCCAGGTCAACTCTTTACTGTGTGTTGCCAGGTCAGCTCTTTACTGTGTGTTGCCAGGTCAGCTCTTTACTGTGTGTTGCCAGGTCAGCTCTTTACTGTGTGTTGCCAGGTCTTTACTGTGTGTTGCCAGGTCAACTCTTTACTGTGTGTTGCCAGGTCAGCTCTTTACTGTGTGTTGCCAGGTCAACTCTTTACTGTGTGCTGCCAGGTCAGCTCTTTACTGTGTGTTGCCAGGTCAACTCTTTACTGTGTGTTGCCAGGTCAGCTCTTTACTGTGTGTTGCCAGGTCAGCTCTTTACTGTGTGTTGCCAGGTCAGCTCTTTACTGTGTGTTGCCAGGTCTTTACTGTGTGTTGCCAGGTCAACTCTTTACTGTGTGTTGCCAGGTCAGCTCTTTACTGTGTGCTGCCAGGTCAACTCTTTACTGTGTGTTGCCAGGTCAGCTCTTTACTGTGTGCTGCCAGGTCAGCTCTTTACTGTGTGCTGCCAGGTCAACTCTTTACTGTGTGTTGCCAGGTCAGCTCTTTACTGTGTGTTGCCAGGTCAACTCTTTACTGTGTGCTGCCAGGTCAGCTCTTTACTGTGTGTTGCCAGGTCAGCTCTTTACTGTGTGTTGCCAGGTCTTTACTGTGTGCTGCCAGGTCAGCTCTTTACTGTGTGTTGCCAGGTCTTTACTGTGTGTTGCCAGGTCAGCTCTTTACTGTGTGTTGCCAGGTCTTTACTGTGTGCTGCCAGGTCAGCTCTTTACTGTGTGTTGCCAGGTCAGCTCTTTACTGTGTGTTGTCAGGTCAGCTCTTTACTGTGTGTTGCCAGGTCTTTACTGTGTGTTGCCAGGTCTTTACTGTGTGTTGCCAGGTCAGCTCTTTACTGTGTGTTGCCAGGTCTTTACTGTGTGTTGCCAGGTCTTTACTGTGTGTTGCCAGGTCAGCTCTTTACTGTGTGTTGCCAGGTCAGCTCTTTACTGTGTGTTGCCAGGTCAGCTCTTTACTGTGTGTTGCCAGGTCAGCTCTTTACTGTGTGTTGCCAGGTCAGCTCTTTACTGTGTGTTGCCAGGTCAACTCTTTACTGTGTGTTGCCAGGTCAACTCTTTACTGTGTGTTGCCAGGTCTTTACTGTGTGTTGCCAGGTCTTTACTGTGTGTTGCCAGGTCAAGTTGAAACAGGCTATACATCGTCTGTCACATCACCATGTCGTCGCCATCGACGTTGGCTGTCAATCATCTTCAATATCTAATAGCATGGTAATACTAGTAGCTGTGTGTGGTTCATTGACATGTTAAAATAATCTGCTGCATTGAGAGATGTGTGTGTGTGTGTGTGTGTGTGTGTGTGTGTGTGTGTGTGTGTGTGTGTGTGTGTGTGTGTGTGTGTGTTCATTGACATGTTAAAATAATCCGCTTCATTGAGAGGTGTGGTGTGTGTGTGTGTGTGTGTGTGTGTGTGTGTGTGTGTGTGTGTGTGTGTGTGTGTGTGTGTGTGTGTGTGTGTGTGTGTGTGTGTGTGTGTGTGTGTTCATTGACATGTTAAAATAATCCGCTTCTTTGAGAGACATACACACACACACACACACACACACACACACACACACACACACACACACACACATACACACACACACACACACACACACACACACACACACACACACACACACACACACACACACACACACCAGCAATATTGTAAAGGTACCAGCTTGTCCTCTGATAGGTGCGTATACTCTTAGAAAAACAAGTTCCAAATGTCCCCATGGAGAACCAATCTAACACAGTGTTGTCAAAGACATAGTAATCAGATCTGGTTACCTATAACTACAATATACTGTAGTATATTGTAATATATATGTAATATATATATCTGGTACAATATACCAAACTACAAATATATTTATATTTTGGGGTTATTATATATTTATTAGTTTATTTCCGGATATCTTCTAAACTACCCACAAAGCACTATTTCTCAAAGTTCTTGACATTTTCCGGATTGACTGACCTTCATGTCTTAAAGTAATGATGGACTGTTGTTTCTCTTTGCTTATTTGAACTGTTCTTGCCATAATATGGACTTGGTCTTTTACCAAATAGGGCTGTATTCTGTATACCACCCCTACCTTGTCACAACACAACTGATTGGCTCAAACGCATTAAGAAGGAAAGAAATGCCACAAATGTACTTTTAACAAAGCACACATGTTAATTGAAATGCATTCCAGGTGACTACCTCAGGAAGCTGGTTGAGAGAATGCCAAGAGTGTGCAAAGCTGTCATCAAGGCAAAGGGTGGCTACTTTGAAGAATCTCAAATATAAAATATATTTAGATCTGTTTAACACTTTTTTGGGTTACTACATGAATAGTCAAAATAAAGACAAACCGTAGAATGAGTAGGTGTGTCCAAACTTTTGACTGGTACTGTATATAAACTGAACAAAAATGTAAACGCAACATGTAAAGTGTTGCTAACATGTTTCATGAGCTGAAACAAAATATATAAATGTTCCATACACACAAAGTGTTTTTCTCTCACATGCATAAAATTAGTTTACATCCCTGTCAGTGAGCATTTTCTCCTTTTGCCAAGATAATCCATCCACCTGACAGGTGTGGCATATCAAGAAGCTGATAAAACAACATGATCATTACACAGGTGCACCTTGTGCTCGGGACAATAAAAGGCCACTCTAAAATGTGCAGTTTTGTCACAAAACACAATGCCACAGATGTCTTAAGTTTTGAGGGAGCGTGCAATTGGCATGCTGACTGCAGGAATGTCCACCAGAGCTGTTGCCAGAGAATGTAATGTTCATTTCTCTACCATAAGCCGCCTCCAACGTCACTTCAGACCACATGTATGGCGTTGTGTGGGCGAGTGGTTGCGGTGGGGTTATGTTATGGGCAGGCATAAGCTACGGACAACGAACACAATTGCATTTTATAGATGTCAATTTGAATGCACAGAGACACCGTGACGAGATCCTGAGGCCCGTTGTCGTTCCATTCATCCGCCACCATCACCTCATGTTTCAGTATGACGAGATCCTGAGGCCCATTGTCGTTCCACCATCACCTCATGTTTCAGTATGACGAGATCCTGAGGCCCTTTGTCGTTCCATTCATCCGCCACCATCATCTCATGTTTCAGCATGATAATGCACTGCCCCATGTTGTAAGGATCTGAACACAATTCCTGGAAGCTGAAAATGTCTCAGTTCTTCCATGGCCTGCATACTCACCAGACATGTCACTCATTGAGCATGTTTGGGATGCTCTGGATCGATGTGTACAACAGCATGTTCCAGTTCCCACCAATATCCAGAAACTTCACACAGCCATTGAAGAGCAGTGGGACAACATTCCACAGGCCACAATCAACAGCCTGATCAAGTGTGAAGGAGATGTGTCACGCTGCATGAGGAAAATGGTCACACCAGATGGCTTAAGCAGGGGGACACGTCTGGCACTGCAGGATTTGAGTCCCTGGCGGCGTAGTGTGTTACTGATGGTAGGCTTTGTTACTTTGGTACCAGCTCTCTGCAGGTCATTCACTTGGTCCCTACGTGTGGTTCTGGGATTTTTGCTCACCGTTCTTGTGATCATTTTGACCCCACGGGGTGAGATCTTGCGTGGAGCCCCAGATCGAGGGAGATTATCAGTGGTCTTGTATGTCTTCCATTTCCTAATAATTGCTCCCACAGTTGATTTCCTCAAACCAAGCTGCTTACCTATTGCAGATTCAGTCTTCCCAGCCTGGTGCAGGTCTACAATTTTGTTTCTGGTGTCCTTTGACAGCTCTTTGGTCTTGGCCATAGTGGAGTTTGGAGTGTGACTGTTTGAGGTTGTGGACAGGTGTCTTTTATACTGATAACAAGTTCAAACAGGTGCCATTAATACAGGTAACGAGTGGAGGACAGAGGAGCCTCTTAAAGAAGAAGTTACAGGTCTGTGAGAGCCAGAAATCTTGCTTGTTTGTAGGTGACCAAATACTTATTTTCCACCATAATTTGCAAATAAATTCATTAAAAATCCTACAATGTGATTTTCTGGATTTTTTTTCTTCTCATTTTGTCTGTCATAGTTGAAGTGTACCTATGATGAAAATTACAGGCCTCTCTCATCTTTTTAAGTGGGAGAACTTGCACAATTGGTGGCTGACTAAATACTTTTTTGCCCCACTGTAAGTATTCACACCCCTGTGTCAATACATGCTAGCTTTAGCAGTGATTAGAGCTGTGAGTCTCTAAGAGCTTTGCACACCTGGATTGTACAATATTTGCCCATTATTCTTCTTCAATCTCTGTCAAATTGGATGTTGATCATTGCCAGACAACCATTTTCAAGTCTTACCATAGATTTTCAATCAGATTTAAGTCAAAACTGTAACTCGGACACAGAGTAAAATGTACTGTCTTCTTGGCAAGCAACTCCTCCAGTGTAGATTTGGCCTTGTGTTTTAGGTTATTGTTCTGCTGAAAGGTGAGTTTATCTCCCAGTGTCTGGTGGAAAGCATTCTGTTTCTTTTTTATCCTGAAAAACTCCATAGTCCTTAAAGGAAAACCCCACCCCAAAACTTTTGGTATTTGTATCATTAATCCATTGTTGACATAATCCCAAAATGTTTTGCTTGTCAGTAACCACGTTTTTCAAGATATGTTCGTTAGCTTGCTAGCTAGCTTTCAGCTGACTGGTTTTAGCTAGCTACAGAGACTAGCTGCTGGACTTTGGACAAGTAAGCTAACGTTAGCTAGGTAATGTAGGACTGGTATTTGTAGGACTGGCATTTGGGCGTGAGCTAGCTAACGTTAGCTAGCTAGCTTCTATGTTCAGTTGTTGTCTGGCTCGAGCTAGCTTGCTAATGGCTGCAGTAATTTGTGTAAAACCCTTCCTTAACCAAATATAGCTAGCTACCAAAAGGTAGCACATCGTTGGTTCTTTAATGGACAGAAAATGAACATGTGAGAGCGATAAACTATACACTTTTTTTTTTTTTTTACTGTTGCACCTACAAACTTATTAGCCAATCTGACATTTTTTAAGTCGAATGGTCACTTTATGGACGCTATAGTCTTGTTTTAATCCGATGTCTAGAATTTGAGCTAGGTAGGTGCAG
>NC_052314.1:1190074-1242574 GCF_016432855.1 Salvelinus namaycush | reverse complement strand
TCTATGTAGTACTGTGGAATAGAGTTCCATGTAGTCATGGCTCTATGTAGTACTGTGGAATAGAGTTCCATGTAGTCATGGCTCTATGTAGTACTGTGGAATAGAGTTCCATGTAGTCATGGCTCTATGTAGTACTGTGGAATAGAGTTCCATGTAGTCATGGCTCTATGTCGTACTGTGGAATAGAGTTCCATGTAGTCATGGCTCTATGTAGTACTGTGGAATAGAGTTCCATGTAGTCATGGCTCTATGTGGTACTGTGGAATAGAGTTCCATGTAGTCATGGCTCTATGTGGTACTGTGGAATAGAGTTCCATGTAGTCGTGGCTCTATGTAGTACTGTGGAATAGAGTTCCATGTAGTCATGGCTCTATGTAGTACTGTGGAATAGAGTTCCATGTAGTCATGGCTCTATGTAGTACTGTGAAATAGAGTTCCATGTAGTCATGGCTCTATGTAGTACTGTGGAATAGAGTTCCATGTAGTCATGGCTCTATGTAGTACTGTGGAATAGAGTTCCATGTAGTCATGGCTCTATGTCGTACTGTGGAATAGAGTTCCATGTAGTCATGGCTCTATGTAGTACTGTGGAATAGAGTTCCATGTAGTCATGGCTCTATGTAGTACTGTGAAATAGAGTTCCATGTAGTCATGGCTCTATGTAGTACTGTGGAATAGAGTTCCATGTAGTCATGGCTCTATGTAGTACTGTGGAATAGAGTTCCATGTAGTCATGGCTCTATGTAGTACTGTGTGAATAGAGTTCCATGTAGTCATGGCTCTATGTAGTACTGTGTGCCTCACATAGTCTGTTCTGGACTTGGGGACTGTGAAGAGACCTCTGGTGGCATGTCTTGTGGGGTATGCATGGTTGTCTGAGCTGTGTGCTGCTAGTTTAGACAGACAGCTTGGTGCATTCAACATGTCAATACCTCTCATAAATAAAAGTAGTGATGAAGTCAATCTCTCCTCCACTTTGAGCCAGGAGAGATTGACATGCATATTATTAATATTAGCTCTTGTACATCCAAGGGCCAGCCGTGCTGCCCTGTTCTGAACCAATTGCAATTTTCCAAGGTCCTTTTTTGTGTCACCTGACCACACGACTGAACAGTAGTCCAGGTGTGACAAAACTAGGGCCTGTAGGACCTTCCTTGTTGATAGTGTTGTTAAGAAGGTAGAAACTAGGGCCTGTAGGACCTGCCTTGTTGATAGTGTTGTTAAGAAGGTAGAAACTAGGGCCTGTAGGACCTGCCTTGTTGATAGTGTTGTTAAGAAGGTAGAAACTAGGGCCTGTAGGACCTGCCTTGTTGATAGTGTTGTTTAGAAGGTAGAAACTAGGGCCTGTAGGACCTGCCTTGTTGATAGTGCTGTTAAGAAGGTAGAAACTAGGGCCTGTAGGACCTGCCTTGTTGATAGTGTTGTTAAGAAGGTAGAAACTAGGGCCTGTGGGACCTGTCTTGTTGATAGTGTTGTTAAGAAGGTAGAAACTAGGGCCTGTAGGACCTGCCTTGTTGATAGTGTTGTTAAGAAGGTAGAGACTAGGGTCTGTAGGACCTGCCTTGTTGATAGTGTTGTTAAGAAGGTAGAAACTAGGGTCTGTAGGACCTGCCTTGTTGATAGTGTTGTTAAGAAGGTAGAGCATCGCTTTATTATGGACAGACTTCTCCCCATCTTAGCTACTGTTGTATCAATATGTTTTGACCATGACAGTTTACAATCCAGGGTTACTACAAGCAGTTTAGTCATCTCAACTTGCATTATTTATTACAAGGGGGTTTAGTGAGTTTAGGGTTTAGTGAGTGTTTTGTTCCAAATACAATGTTTTTAGTTTTTGAAATATTTAGGACTAACTTATTCCTTGCCACCCACTCTGAAACTAACTGCAGCTCTTTGTAAAGTGTTGCAGTCATTTCAGTTGCTGTAGTAGCTGACCTGTATAGTGTTGAGTCATCCGTATACATAGACACTCTGGCTTTACTCAAAGTTAGTGGCATGTCATTAGTAAAAATTTTAAAAAGCAAGGGGCCTAGACAGCTGCCCTGGGGAATTCCTGATTCTACCTGGATTATGTTGGAGAGGCTTCCATTAAAGAACACCCTCTGTGTTCTGTTAGACAGGTAACTCTTTATCCACAATATAGCAGGGGGTGTAAAGGCATAATATATTTTTCCAGCAACAGACTATGATTGATAATGTCAAAAGCTGCACTAAAGTCTAACAAAACAGCCCCCAACATCATTTTATCATCAATTTTCTCTCAGCCAATCATCAGTCATTTATGTAAGTGCTGTGCTTGTTGAATGTCCTTCCCTATAAGCATGTTGAAAGTCTGTTGTCAATTTGTTTACTGTGAAATAACATTGTATCTGGTCAAACAATTGTTTCCAGAAGTTTACTAAGGGTTGTTAACAGGCTGATTGGTCGGCTACTTGAGCCAGTAAAGGGGGCTTTACTATTCTTGGGTAGCGGAATGACTTTAGCTTCCCTCCAGGCCTGAGGGCACACGCTCTCTAATAGGCTTAAATTGAAGATGTGGCAAATAGGAGTGGCAAAATCATCTGCTATTATCCTCAGTAATTTTCCATCCAGATTGTCAGACCCCTGTGGCTTGTCATTGTTGATAGACAACAATACTTTTTTTTTTACCTCTTCCGCACTGACTTTACGGAATTCAAAAGTACAATTCTTGCCTTTCATAATTTAGTCAGATATACTTGGATGTGTAGTGTCAGCGTTTGTTGCTGGCATGTCATCCCTAAGTTTGCTTATCTTGCCAATGAAAAAGTAATTAAAGTAGTTTGCAATATCAGTGGGCTTTGTGATGAATGAGTCATCTGATTCAATAAATGAAGGAGCCGAGTTGGCTTTTTTTCCCAAAATTTCATTTAAGGTGCCCCAAAGCTTTTTACTATCATTCTTTATATAATTTATATTTGTTTCATAGTGTAGTTTATTTTCATTTAGTTTAGTCACATGATTTCTTAATTTGCAGTACATTTGCCAATCAGCTGGGCTGCCAGACTTAATTGCCATACCTTTTGCCTCATCCCTCTCAACCATACAATTTTCAATTGAAGTGCAGCATCTGGTTGCTCCTCATTACACACCACAGACCAGCAAATATTCTTAACATCATCAACATATGAATCACTACAAAACATCATTGCAGGCAGGCTGAGATTTATAGATTTATAGGAAATTTATTTTTATCAGGATATTTAATACTTCTCTTTGATTAGATTTTTTTTTTTTTATTATTATTTTTTGGGGGGGGTTTTACTTTTTAGTCCAGTCCCCTGGGTCAGTCCCCCTGGGTCAGTAACCATCCAGTCCCCTGGGTCAGTCCCCTGGGTCAGTAACCATCCAGTCCCCTGGGTCAGTAACCATCCAGTCCCCTGGGTCAGTCCCCCTGGGTCAGTAACCATCCAGTCCCCTGGGTCAGTCCCCTGGGTCAGTAACCATCCAGTCCCCTGGGTCAGTAACCATCCAGTCCCCTGGGTCAGTAACCGTCCAGTCCCCTGGGTCAGTCCCCTGGGTCAGTAACCATCCAGTCCCCTGGGTCAGTCCCCTGGGTCAGTAACCATCCAGTCCCCTGGGTCAGTAACCATCCAGTCCCCTGGGTCAGTAACCGTCCAGTCCCCTGGGTCAGTCCCCCTGGGTCAGTAACCGTCCAGTCCCCTGGGTCAGTGCCCCTGGGTCAGTAACAGTCCAGTCCCCTGGGTCAGTCCCCTGGGTCAGTAACCATCCAGTCCCCTGGGTCAGTAACCATCCAGTCCCCTGGGTCAGTAACCGTCCAGTCCCCTGGGTCAGTAACCGTCCAGTCCCCTGGGTCAGTAACCGTCCAGTCCCCTGGGCCAGTAACCGTCCAGTCCCCTGGGTGAGTAACCGTCCAGTCCCCTGGGTCAGTAACCGTCCAGTCCCCTGGGCCAGTAACCATCCAGTCCCCTGGGCCAGTAACCATCCAGTCCCCTGGGCCAGTAACCATCCTGTCCCCTGGGCCAGTAACCATCCAGTCCCCTGGGTCAGTAACCATCCAGTCCCCTGGGTCAGTAACCATCCAATCCCCTGGGCCAGTAACCATCCAGTCCCCTGGGCCAGTAACCATCCAGTCCCCTGGGTCAGTCCCCTGGGTCAGTAACCATCCAGTCCCCTGGGTCAGTCCCCTGGGTCAGTAACCATCCAGTCCCCTGGGTCAGTCCCCTGGGTCAGTCCCCTGGGTCAGTAACCATCCAGTCCCCTGGGTCAGTCCCCTGGGTCAGTAACCATCCAGTCCCCTGGGTCAGTCCCCTGGGTCAGTAACCATCCAGTCCCTGCCGTGCAACAGCTGAACTGACTGTTTCCTTCCCTCGACAAACAGCACAGTGTTACATCAGATCTTTCTTACTGGTCTTAATGAATTGTTTGACTAATTAGTCTACTCTTAGACGTTGTAAAACTGGTAATGGTGACATGTTGGCTTCATTGACTCAGGGTCCTGTTACTTCTGGACCGAGATAGAAACTACAGTATGTCCAATTAACAGAATGCACCGAGATGTCAGAACAACTAGAACAGGGGTTGTCAAGAATTGTTACACAACTTACACAATTTGCATTGACCCTTTTTTGCACTGACTCTATGCATACTCACACGTACTGACACGCCAACACACGTACTGACACGCCAACACACATACTGACACGCCAACACACATACTGACACGCCAACACACGCCAACACACACACAAAACACCCACACACATAACACTTTGTATTCAGGACATAAAGTTAATTCCATTGCCACATTTTGTGCAGTTTTTACTTTAATGCCTTTTTGCAAACAGGATACATGTTTTGAAATATTTTTATTCTGTACAATGATCCTTCTTTTCGCTCTGTCATTTAGGTTAGTGTTGTGGAGTAACTACAAGGTTGTTGATCCATCCTCAGTTTTCTCCTATCACAGCCATTAAACTCAAACTGTTTTAAAGTCACCATTGGCCTCATGGTGAAATCCCTGAGCCGTTTCCTTCCTCTCCGGCAACTGAGTTAGGAAGGACGCCTGTATCTTTGTAGTGACTGGGTGTATTGATACACCATCCAACGTGTAATTAATAACTTCACCGTGCTCAAAGGGATAGTCAATGTCTGTTTTTAATTTGTACCCATCTACCAAAAGGTGCGCTTTGCGAAGCATTGTAATACCTCCCTGGTCTTTGTGGTTGAATCTGTGTTTAAAATTGACTGAGGCACCTTACAGATAATTGTATGTGTGGGGTACAGAGATGAGGTAGTCATAAAAAATGTTTACTCCTGAACTTATTTAGTCTTGATATAACAAAGGGGTTGAATACTTATTGACTCAAGACATTTCAGTTTTTCATTTTTTATAAGCCTAATTTGTAAAAAATATCTCAAAACGTAATTCCACTTGACATTAAGGGGTATTGTGTGTAGGCCAGAGACAAAAAAAAAACTAAATTTAATACATTTTAAATTCAGGCTTTAACACAACAATGTGAAAAAAGTCAAAGGGTGTGAATACTCTCTGAATATGTACATATTACCTCAACCACCTCATACCCCTGCACAATGTCTCGGTACCCCTACCTACATGTACATATTACCTCAACCACCTCGTACCCCTGCACAATGTCTCGGTACCCCTACCTACATGTACATATTACCTCAACCACCTCGTACCCCTGCACAATGTCTCGGTACCCCTACCTACATGTACATATTACCTCAACCACCTCATACCCCTGCACAATGTCTCGGTACCCCTACCTACATGTACATATTACCTCAACCACCTAGTACCCCTGAACAATGTCTCGGTACCCCTACCTACATGTACATATTACCTCAACCACCTCGTACCCCTGCACAATGTCTCGGTACCCCTACCTACATGTACATATTACCTCAACCACCTCATACCCCTGCACAATGTCTCGGTACCCCTACCTACATGTACATATTACCTCAACCACCTCGTACCCCTGCACAATGTCTCGGTACCCCTACCTACATGTACATATTACCTCAACCACCTCATACCCCTGCACAATGTCTCGGTACCCCTACCTACATGTACATATTACCTCAACCACCTCGTACCCCTGCACAATGTCTCGGTACCCCTACCTACATGTACATATTACCTCAACCACCTCGTACCCCTGCACAATGTCTCGGTACCCCTACCTACATGTACATATTACCTCAACCACCTCGTACCCCTGCACAATGTCTAGGTACCCCTACCTGCATGTACATATTACCTCAACCACCTCGTACCCCTGCACAATGTCTCGGTACCCCTACTCTTCATAGCCTCCTTATTGTTATCTATTGCGTAACTATGTTCTATTTTTTTTTAACTCTGCATGGTTGGGAAGGGTTCGTAACGAATCATTTCTCAGTAAAGTCAACTGTCACGCCCTGACCTTAGAGAGACGTTTTATTTCTCTATTTGGTTAGGTCAGGGTGTGATGTGGGGTGGGCATTCTATGTTTTGTATTTCTATGTTTTGGCCGGGTATGGTTCCCAATCAGAGGCAGCTGTCTATCGTTGTCTCTGATTGGGGATCATACTTAGGTAGCCTTTTTTCCCCACCTATGTTGTGGGATCTTGTTTTTGTACAGCTCTTGTAGCCTACGGAACGTTCGTTTTTGTTTCACTTTGTTGCTGGTTCTCATGTAAATAAATATGATGAACACAAATTACGCTGCGCCTTGGTCAACTTCTTCAGACGAACGTTACATCAACGTCTGTTGTCTTCGGCGCATGGGGAAAAAATAAAATTTTGATTTGTGTGAAATATCCAGTAGCAACTTATTCATCCATTTTCACATCAATTGCTTTCCAGCTTTCTGTACTTGATTAAGTTGAGAGAGAATTCAGTCGATGACACATAGACTCATAAATGATGTTGTATATGTAGTATGTTAGTATGGGTATTAGAACACAGCTCAAGACACATAGACACTGTTCTTCTACTGTAACACAAAAACAAATTATATTCTTAAAACTACACTCTGATCTGATGTTCAACTAGTCCTGCCCCAGAGTCGTCAGGAGGCATCGTGCCGGACCCTAATAGTGGTTTGTTTACCCATGCTGTTTGTTTACCCATGCTGTTTGTTTACCCATGCTGTTTGTTTACCCATGCTGTTTGTTTACCCATGCTGTTTGTTTATCCATGCTGTTTGTTTACCCATGCTGTTTGTTTACCCATGCTGTTTGTTTGCCCATGCTGTTTGTTTACCCATGCTGTTTGCTTACCCATGCTGTTTGCTTACCCATGTTGTTTGTTTACCCATGCTGTTTGTTTACCCATGTTATTTGTTTGTTTACCCATGCTGTTTGTTTACCCATGCTATTTGTTTGTTTACCCATGCTGTTTGTTTACCCATGCTATTTGTTTGTTTACCCATGCTGTTTGTTTGCCCATGCTGTTTGCTTACCCATGCTGTTTGCTTACCCATGCTGTTTGCTTACCCATGCTGTTTGTTTGCCCATGCTGTTTGTTTACCCATGCTGTTTGTTTACCCATGCTGTTTGTTTACCCATGCTGTTTGTTTACCCATGCTGTTTGTTTACCCATGCTGTTTGCTTACCCATGCTGTTTGTTTGCCCATGCTGTTTGTTTACCCATGCTGTTTGTTTACCCATGCTGTTTGTTTACCCATGCTGTTTGTTTACCCATGCTGTTTGCTTACCCATGCTGTTTGTTTGCCCATGCTGTTTGCTTACCCATGCTGTTTGTTTGCCCATGCTGTTTGTTTACCCATGCTGTTTGTTTACCCATGCTGTTTGTTTACCCATGCTGTTTGTTTGCCCATGCTGTTCGTTTACCCATGCTGTTTGTTTACCCATGCTGTTTGTTTGCCCATGCTGTTCGTTTACCCATGCTGTTTGTTTACCCATCCTGTTTGTTTACCCATGCTGTTTGTTTACCCATGCTGTTTGCTTACCCATGCTGTTTGTTTGCCCATGCTGTTTGTTTACCCATGCTGTTTGTTTGCCCATGCTGTTTGTTTATCCATGCTGTTTGTTTACCCATGCTGTTTGTTTACCCATGCTGTTTGTTTGCCCATGCTGTTTGTTTACCCATGCTGTTTGTTTGCCCATGCTGTTTGTTTACCCATGCTGTTTGTTTACCCATGCTGTTTGTTTGCCCATGCTGTTCGTTTACCCATGCTGTTTGTTTACCCATGCTGTTTGTTTGCCCATGCTGTTCGTTTACCCATGCTGTTTGTTTACCCATGCTGTTTGTTTACCCATGCTGTTTGCTTACCCATGCTGTTTGTTTACCCATCCTGTTTGTTTACCCATGCTGTTTGTTTACCCATGCTGTTTGCTTACCCATGCTGTTTGTTTGCCCATGCTGTTTGTTTACCCATGCTGTTTGTTTGCCCATGCTGTTTGTTTATCCATGCTGTTTGTTTACCCATGCTGTTTGTTTACCCATGCTGTTTGTTTACCCATGCTGTTTGTTTGCCCATGCTGTTTGTTTACCCATGCTGTTTGTTTGCCCATGCTGTTTGTTTACCCATGCTGTTTGTTTACCCATGCTGTTTGTTTGATCACTCCAGATTGAAGTCGAAATTTCGGGAGATGCCTGCAAAACCGACCACTAGGGGCAAAAACAAAAAAACTGAAAAAGAGTTCCCAGAGCTGAGATAGACCACACAGTCTATGGAACAGGAGCTCGCTGCTTGGACCACTGCACCATCCATCCACAATTAATAGCAAAGGCCTTAATTAATGCCTCAGATTTAACAGCAGATGTGTTATTCTGTTTTCACCAAAATCGGATTCCTGAACCAATCAAAACTAACACCTGAAGTTTATTAACCCAAATCTGATTCCTGAACCAATGAAAACTAACACCTGAAGTTTATTAACCCAAATCTGATTCCTGAACCAATCAAATCTAACACCTGAAGTTTATTAACCCAAATCTGATTCCTGAACCAATCAAAACTAACACCTGAAGTTTATTAACCCAAATCTGATTCCTGAACCAATCAAAACTAACACCTGAAGTTTATTAACCCAAATCTGATTCCTGAACCAATCAAAACTAACACCTAAAGTTGATTAATCCTATCTCAAATCTGATTTCTTAAAAGAGTAGTTCACTATTTTAAAACTTGATGTTAGATGGTTCCTCATCCTGAAAGTAGTCTATGGGCCAGGAGAAAAAGTTATCCATGATTCTGTTTTCTTTAAACAGCCATTACAAACTTCAGCTAACTTTAGCCACAGCTAGCCTAAACATCTATGGAAATGATGGGGACATCAAGCAATAAAATAGTGAACTACTCCTTTAACTTAAACACCCACAGAATTAATGAATAACCATTAACAAGAAATGTGTGGAGTGGTTGAAAAACGTGTTTTTTTTTTGTTTTGTTTTTTAATTTTATCCCCTTTTCTCCCCAATTTTCGTGGTATCCAATCGCTAGTAATTACTATCTTGTCTCATCGCTACAACTCCCGTACGGGCTCGGGAGAGACGAAGGTCGAAAGCCATGCGTCCTCCGAAGCACAACCCAACCAAGCCGCACTGCTTCTTTAACACAGCGCGCCTCCAACCCGGAAGCCAGCCGCACCAATGTGTCGGAGGAAACACCGTGCACCTGGCCCCCTTGGTTAGCACGCACTGCGCCCGGCCCGCCACAGGAGTCGCTGGAGCGCGATGAGACAAGGATATCCCTACCGGCCAAACCCACCCTAACCCGGACGACGCTAGCCCAATTGTGCGTCGCCCCACGGACCTCCCGGTCGCGGCCGGCTGCGACAGAGCCTGGGCGCGAACCCAGAGACTCTGGTGGCGCAGTTAGCACTGCGATGCAGTGCCCTAGACCACTGCGCCACCCGGGAGGCTGAAAAACGTGTTTTAACGACTCCAACCGATGTGAACGTAATCTTCCGACTTCAACTGTAGCTGTACCATGACATTTCCATTGCTACCTCTAATTGTTCTCCGCTATTCCAATTGCTAACCCCCCTCCCCTCCATCCCAAGTTGGGTTGTCATCCCAGTGACCGGCAGACCCCCCATCCCCCTGCCGAGAGGCCGGGAGGCCGGGACCCATCCTTCGAAAAGATTGAAAACACCCACAGAACAGAAGCATACAAAACGCCCTCGGCCTCAATTTGTATTATATATCGTTTAAAATAATGATATATAAAAAACATCTTGCATATCTTCATTTCAACAATTAACTAATAATATGGGTAATAATATATATAATATAATATAATAATATATATATATAATAATATATATATATAATAATATATGATAATATGGGTAATAATATATAATAATATATATATATAATATAATAATATATAATAATATATAATAATATATATATATAATATAATAATATATAATAATATATATATAATATAATAATATATAATAATATATAATAATATATATAATATAATACTATATAATAATATGGGTAATAATATATAATAATATATATATATATAATATAATAATATATAATAATATGGGTA
The DNA here is from genome assembly GCF_016432855.1 of Salvelinus namaycush. NCBI lineage: Eukaryota > Metazoa > Chordata > Actinopteri > Salmoniformes > Salmonidae > Salvelinus > Salvelinus namaycush. Next base: position 1,232,045 of record NC_052314.1, on the reverse strand, counting down.
ATAATATATAATAATATATAATAATATATAATAATATATATATATAATATAATAATATATAATAATATGGGTAATAATAAATAATAATATATATATATATAATATAATAATATATAATAATATGGGTAATAATATATAATAATATATATATATAATATAATAATATATAATAATATGGGTAATAATATATAATAATATATAATAATATATATATATAATATAATAATATATAATAATATGGGTAATAATATATAATAATATATATATATATAATATAATAATATATAATAATATGGGTAATAATATATAATAATATATATATAATATAATAATATATAATAATATGGGTAATAATATGTAATAATATATAATAATATATATATATAATATAATAATATATAATAATATGGGTAATAATATATAATAATATATACATAATATAATAATATATAATAATATGGGTAATAATATATAATAATATATATAATATAATAATATGGGTAATAATATGTAATAATATATAATAATATGGGTAATAATATGTAATAATATATAATAATATAGGTAATAATATATAATAATATATAATAATATGGGTAATAATATGTAATAATATATAATAATATATATATATAATATAATAATATATAATAATATGGCTAATAATTGTTCATGCGAAGGATTGTTGCCTATTACCAGGATTGTCATTACAAAAATTAAATTTTTGGGCAAAAGATTATTATTTTGGGAACAATGTATTGTGATTCATCCTATACTGTCACTGACATCATTACCACTTAGCAACAAATGTGGTGATCTTCCGTCAGAATGTTGGACAAGGTGTCCTTTGTCCAGAACAGTCGTTGTTTGGATCTGGAACGGCAAATTTCCCTCTTCATTTAGCATGGGCACTTGCCAAGTGCTACAGATCTCTCCAACGTCAACAAAGTCAGAGAACGGAACACGGCATAACTCCCGAAAAAATTTCAAAATCTGATTAAACTATATTGAAAAAACATACGTTACGATGATATGGTCACATGTATCAAATAAAATCTAAGACGGAGATGTTAGTCGTCCATAACGAGAGCAAAACAGAAGGCAAATCCATGTCCCCTTTCGCGTGCTCCAGAAACAGGAAATGGACGGTCACGTCAAACAAAGAGCTTTAATTCCACCTCAGACCAAGATGAACACGAAATTGTTTCTCTCACCGCCTCTTGACAACCAGGGGAAGGTGTATGAAGTGTATGTAGACTCTTACGTATCATGCCCATGTATAGGCAGGAAGTTGAACAGAGCATCGATTTCTGACATTCCACTTCCTGGTCAGGAAGTGTGCTGCAGAATGACTTCTGTTTCACTCAGAGAAATAATTCAAACGGTTTTAGAAACTAGAGAGTGTTTTCTATCCAATAGTAATAATAATATGCATATTGTACGAGCAAGAATTGAGTATGAGGCCGTTTGAAATGGGCACGATTTAACTGGCTACTCAATACTGCCCCTTGCAGCCATAACAGGTTAAACAAACTATCGTTTTGGCAAGTCGGTTAGGACATCTACTTTGTGCATGACACAAGTAATTTTTCCAACAATTGTTTACAGACAGATTATTTCACTTATAATTCACTGTATCACAATTCCAGTGGGTCAGAAGTTTACATACACTAAGTTGACTGTGTCTTTAAACAGCTTGGAAAATTCCAGAAAATGGTGTCATGGCTTTAGAAGCTTCTGATAGGCTAATTGACACCATTTGAGTAAATTGGAGGTGTACCTGTGGATGTATTTCAAGGTCTACCTTCAAACTCAGTGCCTCTTTGCTTGACATCATGGGAAAATCTAAAGAAATCAGCCAAGACCTCAGAAAAACAATTGTAGATCTCCACGAGTCTGGTTCTTCCTTGGGAGCAATTCCCAAACACCTGAAGGTACCACGTTCATCTGTACAAACAATATTCCCCAATATAAACACCATGGGAACATGCGGCCGTCATACCGCTCAGGAAGGAGACGCATTCTGTCTCCTAGATATGAACGTACTTTGGTGCGAAAAGTGCAAATCAATCCCAAAACAACAGCAAAGGACCTTGTGAAGATGCTGGAGGAAACAGGTACAAAAGTATCTATATCCACAGTAAAACGAGTCCTATATCGACATAACCTGAAAGGCCGCTCAGCAAGGAAGAGCCACTGCTCCAAAACCGCCATAAAATAACAGACTACGGTTTGCAACTGCACATGGAGACAAAGATCGTACTTTTTGGATAAAAAAGCTGGAGTCTTATCTTCTTCTGGCTGCAAGCCCGACGTCGGTACACTTATGACAACAGCCAGCTCAAGTGCAGGGCGCGAAATTCAAAATATATATTTTTTTAATATTTAACTTTCACACATTAACAAGTCCAATACAGCATATGAAAGGTACACATCTTTTGAATCCAGCCAACATGTCCGATTTTTAAAATGTTTTACAGGGAAGACACAATATGTAAATCTATTAGCTAACCACGTTAGCAAAAGACACCACTTTTTTTACTCCACCAGTTTTTTACTCCATCAGTAGCTATCACAAATTCGACCAAATAAAGATATAAATAGCCACTAACCAAGAAACAACTTCATCAGATGACAGTCTGATAACATATTTATTGTATAGCATATGTTTTGTTCGAAAAATGTGCATATTTCAGGTATAAATCATAGTTTACATTGCAGCTACAATCAGAAATTGCACCGAAAGCAGCCATAATATTTACAGACACCAACGTCAAATACCTAATTACTCATCATAAAACATTTCTGAAAAATACATAGTGTACAGCAAATGAAAGACAGGCATCTTGTGATTCCAGACAATATTTCCGATTTATTAAGTGTTTTACAGCTAAAACAAAATGTAGCGTTATATTAGCGTAGCCACAATAGCCAGAAACACTTGGGCGCCGACGACTAGTTCACATGCACGACAGATATATGAAATAGCATCATAAAATGTTTCTTACTTTTGCTGATCTTCCATCAGAATGTTGGACAAGGTGTCCTTTGTCCAGAACAGTCGTTGTTTGGATTTAGAAAGGCAACTTTCCCTCTTCATTTAGCAAGCACACTAGCCAAGTGGCGCGAATCTCTCCATGTCAACAAACGGAAGAGAACGGAACACGGCAAAACTCCCGAAAAATTTTCAATAATCTGATGAAACTATATTGAAAAAACATACTTTACGATGATATGGTGACATGTATCAAATAAAATCAAAGCCGGAGATAGTAGTCGCCTATAACGGCAGCTAAACAAAAGGCAATCCCACTGTCCTCCTCGCGCTCTTCAGAGTACCGAAAATGGGGAACACGTCATTCCAAGATGATGTGTTCCATCTCAGACCAAGATAATCACCTAATTTCTTCTCTCACAGCCTCTTGACATCCAGGGGAAGGTCTATGAAGTGCACGTATACTCTTACGTATCATGACCATTTATAGGCAGGAAGAAGAACAGAGCCTCGATTTCAGACATTCCACTTCCTGGTCAGGAAGTTTGTGCCAAATGAGTTCTGTTTGACACACAGATATAATTCAAACGGTTTTAGAAACTAGAGAGTGTTTTCTATACAATAGTAATAATAATATGCATATTGTACGAGCAAGAATTGAGTACGAGGCCGTTTGAAATGGGCACAATTATCCAAGTTACTCAATACTGCCCCTTCAGCCAGAAGAAGTTATATCTCCCTCACTACCTTTAAGCACCAGCTGTCAGAGCAGCTCACAGATCACTGCACCTGTACATAGCCCATCTGTAAACAAGCCCATCCAACTACCTCATCCCCATACTGTATTTATTTATTTATCTTGCTCCTTTGCACCCCAGTATCTATACTTGCACATTAATCTTCTGTACATCTACCATTCCAGTGTCTAATTGCTATACTGTAATTACTTCGCCACCATGGCCTATTTATTGCCTTACCTCCCTTATCTTACCTCATTTGCACATGCTGTATATAGATTTTTTCTACTGTATTATTGACTGTATGTTTTGTTTATTCCATGTGTAACTCTCTGTTGTTGTATGTGTCGAACTGCTGTGCTTTATCTTGGCCAGGTCGCAGTTGTAAATGAGAAACATGTTCTCAACTGGACTACCTGGTTAAATAAAGGTGAAATAAAAAAATAAATGTCCTCTGGTCTGATGAAACAAAAATAGAACTGTTTGGCCATAATGACCATCGTTATGTTTGGAGGAAAAAGGGGAAGGCTTGCAAGCCAAAGAACACCATCCCAACCGTGAAGCACGGGGGTGGCAGCATCCTGTTGTGGGGGTGCTTTGCTGCAGGAGGGACTGGTGCACCTCGCAAAATAGATGGCATCATGAGGCAGGAAAATTATGTGGATACATTGAAGCAACATCTCAAGACATCAGTCAGATAGTTCAAGTTTGGTGCAAATGGGTCTTCCAAATGGACAATGACCCCAAGCGTACTTCCATAGTTGTGGCAAAATGGCTACTTGTGGGCAGGACTGAAAAAGCGTGTGCGAGCAAGGAGGCCTACAAACCTGACTCATTTACACCAGCTGTCAGGAGGAATGGGCCAAAATTCACCCAACTTATTGTGGGAAGCTTGTGGAAGGCTACCCGACACGTTTGACCCAAGTTAAACAATTTAAAGGCAACGCTACCAAATACTAATTGAGTGTATGTAAACTTCTGACCCCACTGGGAATGTGATGAAATAAATAAAAGCTGAAATAAATCATTGTCTCTACTATTATTCTGACATTTCACATTCTTAAAATAAAGTGGTGATCCTAACTGACCTAAAACAGGGAATTTTATGTCAGAATTGTGAAAAACTGAGTTTAAATGTATTTGGCTAAGGTGTATGTAAACTTCCGACTTCAACTGTATATTGACACTCAATCACTGGTACTTTTTAATGGTACGTTTCCAAACATATTTTATGATAAATAGAATTGAAACTTGTATCTCATTATGGTAAATAGCTAAATAATTTTTGCCAGTTATAATTGTAATGGCTTAGTAGATAATAAGAAAAGACAAACAATATTTACCTGGCTAAAAGAGAAGGAATACAATATCTATTGGTTATAGGAAACTCATTCAACAATTCTAGATGAAGTTTTGTGGAAAAAGGACTGGGAGGCCAAAATATACTTCTCCCGTGGGCAAAGTAACTCACAAGGGGTGACAGAAGGATCCTCAAGGTAGATGGATTATTTTAAATAAGTTATTGAACCATAAACAGCTTTGGCTCCATCACCACTCCTCCATCACCACTCCTCCACCAGACCTCCATCACCAGACCTCCACCACCAGACCTCCATCACCAGACCTCCACCAGACCTCCATCACCACTCCTCCACCAGACCTCCATCACCAGACCTCCATCACCAGACCTCCATCACCACTCCTCCACCAGACCTCCATCACCAGACCTCCATCACCACTCCTCCACCACCAGACCTCCATCACCAGACCTCCACCACCAGACCTCCATCACCACTCCTCCACCACCAGACCTCCATCACCAGACCTCCATCACCAGACCTCCATCACCACTCCTCCACCAGACCTCCATCACCACTCCTCCACCAGACCTCCATCACCAGACCTCCATCACCAGACCTCCATCACCACTCCTCCACCAGACCTCCATCACCAGACCTCCATCACCACTCCTCCACCACCAGACCTCCATCACCAGACCTCCATCACCAGACCTCCATCACCACTCCTCCACCACCAGACCTCCATCACCAGACCTCCATCACCAGACCTCCACCACCAGACCTCCATCACCAGACCTCCATCACCAGACCTCCATCACCAGACCTCCATCACCACTCCTCCATAGCCCCATAGCAAGCATCCAGACTGGAGGGTTCGTAACTGGGGGGTTCGTCACTTCCTTGAAGTGTTCAGTGTGTGCGACCAGTAAGGGAAATCTTGAGAGGCCGTCTGCATTGCAGTGCTGCCCTTCTGTACTTGATGTCGTACTGGTGAGCAGATAACAGTAATGCCCATCGCTGCATTCGGCTGACTGCGAGCGACGGACTGCCGGTGTGGGGATCAAAGATGGAGGTGAAGGGTCTATGGTCCGTAAGCAGTGTGAATCGTTGGCCAAACAGAAACTGATGAAATTTCTTAACTCCAAACACGATGGCGAGCGCTTCAACGCTCTATCTGTGCATAATTGCTCTCGACTTTAGTTAAGGTCCGTGATGCGAAAGCAATTGGCCTTTCTTCACCTGATGGCATGATGTGTGAGACAACCGCACCAACACAATATGGCGATGAATCACATGCCAACTGAGCTAAGTTTTCACTTTCTTGAAGGCCTCCTCTGTCCATCTGTCTGTCCACTTCCACTGTTTGGTTTTGTGCAAAATTTCATGCAGTGGCTTTAACATGTTAGCTAGGTTTGGCACAAACTTTGCGTCATATGTCAGTAGTCCTAAGAATGATCTCAGCTGACTCGCGTTCTGTGGGGATGGAGCTTCCGCAACGGCCTTCGTCTTCGATGGCGCCTTGTGGAGCGCCGAACTGTCGATGAAGTGGCCCAGGTACTCAACAGAAGGCTGTAAAAACGGTCATTTGTCCTTCCGGACCCTCAGACCGTACTCTTCCAATCTCTGTAGTGTAGCGTTCAGGTTTCTCATGTGCTCCTGCTCGTCTTTGCCGGTGATGAGTAGATCATCGAGGTAACATTGGACCCTAGTGAGCCCGCTCAGTATCTGGTCCATAGCTCTCTGAAACAAGGCCGGAGCTGAGGTGATTCCAAAAGGAAGCCTCCGGTACCTGTACAGTCCTTTGTGAGTCACTATGCTCAACAGTTCTTGTGACTCTTGGTCCACATGCATATGTAGATAGGCCTGACATAAGTCTATTTTACTGAATTTCTGTACTCCAGCAAAACCAGAAAAGAGGTCGTCAATGAGGGGTAGTGGATATTTTTCAGCAGTCAAGACTGGGTTAATGGTGACTTTGAAATCACCACAAGTCTAAGTCATCCATCTTTTTTTATGACTGGAACGACGGGTGTAGCCCATTCACTAACATTCCCTGGATCCAATACTCCACTAGTCTGTTTCACTAACATTCCCTGGACCCAATACTCCACTAGTCTGTTTCACTAACATTCCCTGGACCCAATACTCCACTAGTCTGTTTCACTAACATTCCCTGGATCCAATACTCCACTAGTCTGTTTCACTAACATTCCCTGGACCCAATACTCCACTATTCTGTTTCACTAACAATCCCTGGATCCAATACTCCACTAGTCTGTTTCACTAACATTCCCTGGATCCAATACTCCACTAGTCTGTTTCACTAACATTCCCTGGATCCAATACTCCACTAGTCTGTTTCACTAACATTCCCTGGACCCAATACTCCACTAGTCTGTTTCACTAACATTCCCTGGATCCAATACTCCACTGGTCTGTTTCACTAACATTCCCTGGATCCAATACTCCACTAGTCTGTTTCACTAACATTCCCTGGACCCAATACTCCACTATTCTGTTTCACTAACATTCCCTGGACCCAATACTCCACTAGTCTGTTTCACTAACATTCCCTGGACCCAATACTCCACTAGTCTTTTTCACTAACATTCCCTGGATCCAATACTCCACTAGTCTGTTTCACTAACATTCCCTGGATCCAATACTCCACTAGTCTGTTTCACTAACATTCCCTGGATCCAATACTCCACTAGTCTGTTTCACTAACATTCCCTGGATCCAATACTCCACTAGTCTGTTTCACTAACATTCCCTGGACCCAATACTCCACTAGTCTGTTTCACTAACATTCCCTGGATCCAATACTCCACTAGTCTGTTTCACTAACATTCCCTGGACCCAATACTCCACTAGTCTGTTTCACTAACATTCCCTGGACCCAATACTCCACTAGTCTGTTTCACTAATATTCCCTGGATCCAATACTCCACTAGTCTGTTTCACTAACATTCCCTGGATCCAATACTCCACTAGTCTGTTTCACTAACATTCCCTGGACCCAATACTCCACTAGTCTGTTTCACTAACATTCCCTGGACCCAATACTCCACTCTCCACTAGTCTGTTTAGCTCAGTTTCACCTTTTGGTTTAATGGCGTATGGGACAGGTCTAGTTTTGAAGCATTTTTGGCTTGCTGTGTGATTTCACGGTCAGTTTAACTGTTATGTCCTTCATACTGCCAAGTTCTTCTTTGAACACATCCGCGTGTTTCCTCAATATCCCTGGTAGGTTTGTATCCTCTTTTTGCAACCATGTGAATTTCCTGCCAAGTTTAGTTTGATCTTTTCCAGCCATGTGCGTCTGTAACAATCACACTTCCTCTCACTGGAACAATCTCACCTCTGTATGTTTTCAGCGTCATCTTTGTGGGCTGCGGTGTGAGGTGATGTAGTTTCTCCTTGTATACGGCCTCAGACAGCAAAGATATGGCTGCCCCAGTGTCCACTTGCACAAACTGTGAGATGGATCCCCCCCTCCTCTTGATTTCTCTGATGAAACCTGAATCTCTCTGCGATTATCACTGGTTTGGGAGAATAATGTCCTTTTAAGGTAGCCACAATTTCATCATATGATTTCTCACCGGGTTTTTCCAGGCGTGACGAGGCTGCGCAGTAGATTGAATGTCTTTCCTCCAATAACAGTCAAACATGTTGGAACAACTATTTCTGCTTTACTTCCATTTGCCAGCACAAAGTACTCCAAACGTTCTATGTAAGAACTCCATTGTTCCATAGATTCATCAAATGTTCCTATATTTCCAACCAATGCAGACATTTACGGTTTATTATTTTTCTTTCTCACACTTTTCAGACGGTCCCTTACTCCCAGACCCCCCTTTTTTTTTTTTTTTCACTCACAGTGACTTCACTTTCTCCTGCAGCGACACTCTTCCTATCCCTCAAGGCTCTCGTTGCTGTGACATCAGAAGCTAGCTAGCATCACTCGACTGGCTAGCTCTTTCTACAGCGGGAAAAAATAAATAAAATAAAAATATATATTTTTTTTAAATAACGAATTAAACTCCGACTTTATACGGAAGATAACGAGCACAAGCGTGATAACGTTTCTTCCTCGTCGCCAGTTTTGTTGTAAAGCACACTGTATTACTTATACAACTAATATAAGGACAGGACATGAGACGGGAGTAGAAACTAAAGTGGCCATTGTTTAATGCCTTTCACAGGACAAAACATTCCCAGCATTCCAATGTACGTAAGCGGGGGGGGGGGGGGGGGGGGGGGGGGGGGGGGTTACAGGTGCCCTAAAGGGACAAACTAGAATATCAATACACAACAGCACCCTATTCCCTATGGGTTCTGGTGAAAAGTAGTGGACTGCATAGGGAATAGGATGGCATGTGGGACATGAACCATTCTCCTATTACTGTCCTACTGGGTTCAATTAAAACAGAGAACAGAAGGACTCTTCTGTTTCCTTAGGTGTTCTGGTCAAGGTAGGACGGAGCTACACACACACACAGTGTTGCATAAAGAGCAGTCTGTGTAACGTAAACATCTTATTGGTGTTCATAAGAAAGTTTCTGCACCGCAGGCCAGGATTAAAGAACTTTGAGAGGGGCAAGAAGTTTCAATAGACAGAGAGGGAGAGGTAGACACCAGGGAAGAATAACCTAGGAAAAGTGGCAGAGAGGGAGAGACCAGGGCAGAGAGGGAGAGGTAGAGACCAGGGCAGAGAGGGAGAGGTAGAGACCAGGGCAGAGAGAGAGAGAGGTAGAGACCAGGGCCGAGAGAGAGAGGTAGAGACCAGGGCCGAGAGAGAGAGGTAGAGACCAGGGCCGAGAGAGAGAGGTAGAGACCAGGGCCGAGAGAGAGAGGTAGAGACCAGGGCCGAGAGGGTGAGGTAGAGACCAGGGCAGAGAGGGTGAGGTAGAGACCAGGGCAGAGAGGGTGAGGTAGAGACCAGGGCAGAGAGGGTGAGGTAGAGACCAGGGCAGAGAGGGTGAGGTAGAGACCAGGGCCGAGAGGGAGAGGTAGAGACCAGGGCCGAGAGGGAGAGGTAGAGACCAGGGCAGAGAGAGAGAGGTAGAGACCAGGGCAGAGAGAGAGAGGTAGAGACCAGGGCAGAGAGAGAGAGGTAGAGACCAGGGCAGAGAAAGAGAGGTAGAGACCAGGGCCGAGAGAGAGAGGTAGAGACCAGGGCAGAGAGGGAGAGGTAGAGACCAGGGCCGAGAGGGAGAGGTAGAGACCAGGGCCGAGAGGGAGAGGTAGAGACCAGGGCAGAGAGAGAGAGAGGTAGAGACCAGGGCAGAGAGAGAGAGGTAGAGACCAGGGCAGAGAGGGAGAGGTAGAGACCAGGGCAGAGAGGGAGAGGTAGAGACCAGGGAAGAGAGGGTGAGGTAGAGACCAGGGAAGAGAGGGTGAGGTAGAGACCAGGGCAGAGAGCGAGAGGTAGAGACCAGGGAAGAGAGCGAGAGGTAGAGACCAGGGAAGAGAGGGTGAGGTAGAGACCAGGGCAGAGAGGGAGAGGTAGAGACCAGGGAAGAGAGGGTGAGGTAGAGACCAGGGCAGAGAGGGAGAGGTAGAGACCAGGGCAGAGAGGGAGAGGTAGAGACCAGGGCAGAGAGAGAGAGGTAGAGACCAGGGCAGAGAGAGAGAGGTAGAGACCAGGGCAGAGAGGGAGAAGTAGAGACCAGGGCCGAGAGGGAGAGGTAGAGACCAGGGCCGAGAGGGAGAGGTAGAGACCAGGGCAGAGAGGGAGAGGTAGAGACCAGGGCAGAGAGGGAGAGGTAGAGACCAGGACAGAGAGAGAGAGGTAGAGACCAGGGCAGAGAGAGAGGTAGAGACCAGGGCAGAGAGGGAGAGGTAGAGACCAGGGCAGAGAGGGAAAGGTAGAGACCAGGGAAGAGAGGGTGAGGTAGAGACCAGGGCAGAGAGGGAGAGGTAGAGACCAGGGAAGAGAGGGAGAGGTAGAGACCAGGGAAGAGAGGGAGAGGTAGAGACCAGGGAAGAGAGGGTGAGGTAGAGACCAGGGAAGAGAGGGTGAGGTAGAGACCAGGGCAGAGAGGGAGAGGTAGAGACCAGGGAAGAGAGGGTGAGGTAGAGACCAGGGAAGAGAGGGTGAGGTAGAGACCAGGGAAGAGAGGGTGAGGTAGAGACCAGGGAAGAGAGGGTGAGGTAGAGACCAGGGCAGAGAGGGAGAGGTAGAGACCAGGGCAGAGAGGGTGAGGTAGAGACCAGGGCAGAGAGGGAGAGGTAAAGATCAGGGCAGAGAGAGAGAGGTAGAGACCAGGGCAGAGAGGGAGAGGTAGAGACCAGGGCAGAGAGAGAGAGAGACCAGGGCAGAGAGAGAGAGGTAGAGACCAGGGCAGAGAGGGAGAGGTAGAGACCAGGGAAGAGAGGGAGAGGTAGAGACCAGGGAAGAGAGGGTGAGGTAGAGACCAGGGCAGAGAGGGAGAGGTAGAGACCAGGGAAGAGAGGGTGAGGTAGAGACCAGGGCAGAGAGGGAGAGGTAGAGACCAGGGAAGAGAGGGTGAGGTAGAGACCAGGGAAGAGAGGGTGAGGTAGAGACCAGGGCAGAGAGCGAGAGGTAGAGACCAGGGAAGAGAGGGTGAGGTAGAGACCAGGGCAGAGAGGGAGAGGTAGAGACCAGGGAAGAGAGGGTGAGGTAGAGACCAGGGCAGAGAGGGAGAGGTAGAGACCAGGGAAGAGAGGGAGAGGTAGAGACCAGGGAAGAGAGGGTGAGGTAGAGACCAGGGCAGAGAGGGAGAGGTACAGACCAGGGCAGAGAGGGAGAGGTAGAGACCAGGGCAGAGAGGGAGAGGTAGAGACCAGGGCCGAGAGAGAGAGGTAGAGACCAGGGCAGAGAGGGAGAGGTAGAGACCAGGGAAGAATAACCTAGGGGAAAAGGAAGACTGGCAGAGAGGGAGAGGAAGAGAGAGAAAAAGAGAGTGATTTAGAGAGACAGAGAAAGAACTAGAGAGATAGTGGAATGAGAGATTAAAAAATAGAGAGAAGAGAAAGAAAGTAGGAAAGAGAAAGGGAGCAGTCAGAGATGAAACACTGAAACAACAGCCTGTCTACCAGCAGGTTCATTTAACAGCCCGATAGTTTCACACCTCAGCACTCTGTCGGCCCGTCCCCCTCCCTCCCTCTCCCTCTCCCTCAGCCCTCTGTCGGCCCGCCCCCCTCCCTCCCTCTCCCTCTCCCTCTCCCCCTCCCTCCCTCTCCCTCTCCCTCAGCCCTCTGTCGGCCCGTCCCTCCCTCTCCCTCTCCCTCTCCCTCTACCTCTCCCTCAGCCCTCTGTCGGCCCGTCCCTCCCTCTCCCCTCTCCCTCCCTCCCGACACTGAACGCCTCTGTGACTACCTCCCAAATTCCACTTCCCTACATCGGGCGAGCAGGCGGGAGGGAGGGAGGGAGGTGCGGGGGGAGGGAGGGAGGGAGAGAGAGGGAGAGGGAGGGAGGGGCGGGCGGGAGGGGAGGGAGGGAGGGAGGGAGGGAGGGAGGGAGGGAGGGAGGGAGGGAGGGAGGGAGGGAGGAAGGGAGGGAGGGAGGGAGGGGGAAAGGGAGAGGGAGGGAGAGGGAAAGGGAGAGGGAAAGGGAGAGATATTTTTTGCACATCGTTACAACACTGTATATAGACATAATATACATTTCTATTGTTTATTTCACTATTGTTTATTATCTACTTCACTTGCTTAGGCAATGTTAACATATGTTTCCCATGCCAATAAAGCCCTTACATTGAAATGTAAATTTAAATTGAATTGAGAGAGACAGACAGACGGAGACAGAGAGGAGAAAAGGAGAGAGAGGGAGCAGCATGAGTAGGGTACTATCTAGGGAATAGGGTGCCAGTAGTGCACTATCTAGGGAATAGGGTGCCAGTAGTGTACTATGTAGGGAATAGGGTGCCAGTAGTGCACTATGTAGGGAATAGGGTGCCAGTAGTGCACTATCTAGGGAATAAGGTGCCAGTAGTGTACTATGTAGGGAATAGGGTGCCAGTAATGCACTATCTAGGGAATAGGGTGCCAGTAGTGCACTATGTAGGGAATAGGGTGCCAGTAGTGCAGTATGTAGGGAATAGGGTGCCATATGGAAGGTAGCCTCTGTGTGTGTACTGTGGTGTCTATATATACTTGGTGTCAGTATCGGTCCAGGGACGGGATGGGACCGAGCAGAGAGCAGCGAGCAGCAACAACAAAAAAGCAGCCAACAAGTGCTCAGCATACGTGGTAACTCCTTCAAGACGGTTGGAAAAGCATTCCAGGTGAAGCTGGTTGAGAGAATACCAAGCGTGTGCAATGCTGTCATCAAGGCAAAGGGTGGCTATTTGAAGAATCTCAAATATAAATATATATATATATTGATTTGTTTAACACTTTTTTGGTTACTACATGATTCCATATGTGTTATTTCATGGTGTTGATGTCTTCACTATTATTCTACAATGTAGAAAATAGTAAAAATAAAGAAAAACCCTTGAATGAGTAGGTGTTCTAAAACTTTTGACCGGTAGTGTATGTCAAACAGGTTTGTTGATTTCAGTCTTCTGTGATGTATATCAAGTGTAATATTGGGATGCAAACTAAAAAAAGTATACGTTTCAAGCCTATATCTGACATGGTACAGGTGTCTTCTTTTGTTAAGCCAATATGTGTGAGGTGGGTACATTTGTTTCAAGGTAGATTTGTTTCAGACTACCAATAAACACTCTGTGACCCTGATTTAGCCCACTGCAGTAAATGGAAGAACCCTGGATTACAGTCTCTCCTGGCCCATAGACTACTTTCAGTGTGAGGAACCATCTAACATCAAGTTGTAAAATAGTGAACTACTCCCTTTAACTTAAGCCAGTCTGAATATAACCCTAGAGTTGTTTCTGTATAATATGCCTAAAACGTCTGGACCTCCCAAGTGGCAGTCTAACACGGAACCCAAACCGCCTGCGCCATCGTGCGCCATCGTGCGCTATCGTGCATACATTTATTTTGTCCCCCTACACCAAACGCGATCACGACACACAAGTTAAAATATCAAAACAAACTCTGAACCAATGACATTAATTTGGGGACTGGTCGAAAAGCATTAAACATGTATGGTAATTTAGCTAGTTAGCTTGCACTTGCTAGCTAATTTGTCCTATTTAGCTAGCTTGTTGTTGCTAGCTAATTTGTCCTGGGAAATAAACATTGAGTTGTTATTTTACCTGAAATGCACAAGGTCCTCTACTCCGACAATTAATCCACACATAAAACGGTCAACCGAATCGTTTCTAGTCATCTCTCCTCCTTCCAGCCTTTTTCATCTTTGAACTTATATGGTGATTGGCATCTACACTTTCATAGTATTACCACGACAACCGGCCAAAAACATTTCGTCTTTCAATCACCCACGTGGGTATAACGAATGAGGAGATGGCACGTGGGTACCTGCTTCTATAAACCAATGAGGAGATGGGAGAGGCAGGACTTGCAGCGCGATCTGCGTCAGAAATAGAAAGGAGTTCTATTTTAGCCCTTGTCATCGCAGACACTCATTGGCGCGAGCGAGCAGTGTGGGTGCAATAATTGAATAACATGGATTTCTAAATTTATTTTGCGACGCTCGCGCACTCGACGTGTCCGGTCTGGTCAGCATGTAAGGCACTGCATCTCAGCACTAGAGGCGTCACTGCAGACCTTGGTTTGATCCCGGGCTGTATCACAACCGGGGAGTCCCATAGGGCGGCGCACAACTGGCCCAACGTCGTCCGGGTTAGGGCCGTCATTGTAAATAAGAATTTATTCTTAACTGGCTTGCCTAGTTAAATAAAGGTTCAATAAATAATAATGAGGGAGCTACGTGCCCAAATACAGAACATCACCACTTGGGGCAGCGGTGAGCGCTATTACCATCAATTAGGTTTGGGTTTAGCTAGGACACTGTGGACTGGGGTGGCGAATAGACGTAAACTATGACCTCTGACTCCAGGGGTCAGGCGTTCAATCCCAGTGATAGTCACTCGTTTTTCCAACTTCAAAATTTGACGTTTCATCCCAAACACGTTGAAATTTGACTTTTGGAGCAACTTCGAAATGTGATGTTTGGAGAAACGTGGAAAAACGTATAATTCTGCAGTGAGACTGTTTATTCTTGTTGCACAGCAGCTGGTGAACCAACTAACTTGCCATCTAGGCTTTCAGTAATGTTAAACTCAGAACCCAAAACCAAACCTGCCGTTTACAGTTTACGTTAACAGTCTGTTTACGAGAACATTCGGTGCACATTTTCCTTGCGCTAATGAAATACGTTCCTTGATCTAACGGAATACGTTCCTTGATCTAACGGAATACGTTCCTTGAGCTAACGGAATACGGTCCTTGAGCTAACGGAATACGTTCCTTGAGCTCACGGAATACGTTCCTTGAGCTAACGGAAGAACATATGAAGTGTTTGTGTGCCAGAGGGATGCTGGGATTGATCTCGTCTGGGGGAGCAGTAGTTCCAAGGGTGGATGTAAAAAGCATATTAACAGGCTGGAGGCCCTCAACCTCATAAGAGTTCACACACACACAGATCAACCCGGTAGATGAGTGTATAGCCCGAGGTGTGTGTGATGCACCAGATCAGGGCCTTTCCAATTGACTCTATATGAGCCAGTCAGACAGGGTCAGCACCTGTGTGTGTGTGTGTGTGTGTGTGTGTGTGTGTGTGTGTGTGTGTGTGTGTGTGTGTGTGTGTGTGTGTGTGTGTGTGTGTGTGTGTGTGTGTGTGTGTGTGTGTGTGTGTGTGTGCGTGCGCAGCATTCAGTCTGGTTTAACCAGGCTGGGATCATCGTGATTCAAGTCATCATAACCATTATAGTGTGTATGTGTGTTAATAATGTGTTTGAGTGTGTCGCATGGTTAGGCCTGCTGGAACCTTTAGATCATGGTTTCTATGGAGATCATCAATAGTCATGACTAACAGCATTCATTGATCCTCTTCGGCTGTTCCCATTGGAGAACCCTCTTAGCTTCCAGGTAGGAGAACCCTCTTAGCTTCCAGGTAGGAGAACCCTCTTAGCTTCCAGGTAGGAGAACCCTTTTAGCTTCCAAGTAGGAGAACCCTTTTAGCTTCCAGGTAGGAGAACCCTCTTAGCTTCCAGGTAGGAGAACCATTTTAGCTTCCAGGTAGGAGAACCCTTTTAGCTTCCAGGTAGAATAACCCTTTTAGCTTCCAGGTAGGAGAACCCTTTTAGCTTCCAGGTAGGAGAACCCTTTTAGCTTCCAGGTAGGATAACCCTTTTAGCTTCCAGGTAGGAGAACTCTTTTAGCTTCCAGGTAGGGTCACCCTTTTAGCTTCCAGGTAGGAGAACCATTTTAGCTTCCAGGTAGGAGAACCCATTTAGCTTCCAGGTAGGAGAACCCTTTTAGCTTCCAGGTAGGATAACCCTTTTAGCTTCCAGGTAGGAGAACCCTTTTAGCTTCCAGGTAGAAGAACCCGTTTAGCTTCCAGGTAGGAGAACCCGTTTAGCTTCCAGGTAGGAGAACCTTTTAGCTTCCAGGTAGGAGAACCCTTTTAGCTTCCAGGTAGGAGAACCCGTTTAGCTTCCAGGTAGGAGAACCCTTTTAGCTTCCATGTAGGATAACCCTTTTAGCTTCCAGGTAGGAGAACTCTTTTAGCTTCCAGGTAGGGTAACCCTTTTAGCTTCCAGGTAGGAGAACCCTTTTAGCTTCCAGGTAGGAGAACCCATTTAGCTTCCAGGTAGGAGAACCCTTTTAGCTTCCAGGTAGGATAACCCTTTTAGCTTCCAGGTAGGAGAACCCGTTTAGCTTCCAGGTAGGAGAACCCTTTTAGCTTCCAGGTAGG
Organism: Salvelinus namaycush; assembly: GCF_016432855.1. Taxonomy (NCBI): domain Eukaryota; kingdom Metazoa; phylum Chordata; class Actinopteri; order Salmoniformes; family Salmonidae; genus Salvelinus; species Salvelinus namaycush. The sequence goes on along the minus strand of NC_052314.1, from coordinate 1,215,197 downwards.
AGAACCCTTTTAGCTTCCAGGTAGGAGAACCCGTTTAGCTTCCAGGTAGGAGAATCATTTTAGCTTCCAGGTAGGAGAACCCTTTTAGCTTCCAGGTAGGAGAACCCGTTTAGCTTCCAGGTAGGAGAACCTTTTAGCTTCCAGGTAGGAGAACCCTTTTAGCTTCCAGGTAGGAGAACCCTTTTAGCTTCCAGGTAGGAGAACCCGTTTAGCTTCCAGGTAGGAGAACCCTTTTAGCTTCCATGTAGGATAACCCTTTTAGCTTCCAGGTAGGAGAACTCTTTTAGCTTCCAGGTAGGGTAACCCTTTTAGCTTCCAGGTAGGAGAACCCTTTTAGCTTCCAGGTAGGAGAACCCTTTTAGCTTCCAGGTAGGAGAACCCTTTTAGCTTCCAGGTAGGAGAACCCTTTTAGCTTCCAGGTAGGATAACCCTTTTAGCTTCCAGGTAGGAGAACCATTTTAGCTTCCAGGTAGGAGAACCCTTTTAGCTTCCAGGTAGGAGAACCCGTTTAGCTTCCAGGTAGGAGAACCCTTTTAGCTTCCATGTAGGATAACCCTTTTAGCTTCCAGGTAGGAGAACTCTTTTAACTTCCAGGTAGGGTAACCCTTTTAGCTTCCAGGTAGGAGAACCCTTTTAGCTTCCAGGTAGGAGAACCCTCTTAGCTTCCAGGTAGGAGAACCCTTTTAGCTTCCAGGTAGGAGAACCCTTTTAGCTTCCAGGTAGGAGAACCCTTTTAGCTTCCAGGTAGGAGAACCCGTTTAGCTTCCAGGTAGGAGAACCCTTTTAGCTTCCAGGTAGGAGAACCCGTTTAGCTTCCAGGTAGGAGAACCCGTTTAGCTTCCAGGTAGGAGAACCCTTTTAGCTTCCAGGTAGGAGAACCCTTTTAGCTTCCAGGTAGGAGAACCCGTTTAGCTTCCAGGTAGGAGAAGCCTTTTAGCTTCCAGTTAGGAGAACCCTTTTAGCTTCCAGGTAGGAGAACCCGTTTAGCTTCCAGGTAGAAGAACCCTTTTAGGTTCCAGGTAGGAGAACCCTTTTAGCTTCCAGGTAGGAGAACCCTTTTAGCTTCAAGGTAGGAGATCTTCAGTTTCTTGGCAATTTCTCGCTTCAGACGCAATCGTTAGGCAAGGGTAATTTCAGTGTAGGATAGGATGAAACAGCGTGTGTGCCACCAGTAAGTACAGATAGTAGTTTAAATCCCCCCCGCACAGTCCCTGCAGCCGGACAACTTTCTCATGGCTTCTGGAGGGAAATGCTGTCGGAATGCTCAACTGGTGTCGCTCATTCAGCCGACAGAAATTTTCAACCGGTTTTCCCCATTAAGTAGCGAGTCGGAGTCTGAGGCCGAGTCTTCTCTTGTCTCTACTCCTCCCGTTACGGGGTCTGAGACGCCGAAGGCTCCCACCATTAGCTCTGACAAATTGAAAACCCTAGTCATTGGCGACTCCATTACCCGCAGTATTAGACTTAAAACGAATCACCCAGCGATCATACACTGTTTACCAGGGGGCAGGGCTACCGACGTTAAGGCTAATCTGAAGATGGTGCTGGCTAAAGCTAAAACTGGCGAGTGTAGAGAGTATAGAGATATTGTTATCCACGTCGGCACCAACGATGTTAGGATGAAACAGTCAGAGGTCACCAAGCGCAACATAGCTTCAGCGTGTAAATCAGCTAGAAAGATGTGTCGGCATCGAGTAATTGTCTCTGGCCCCCTCCCAGTTAGGGGGAGTGACGAGCTCTACAGCAGAGTCTCACAACTCAATCGCTGGTTGAAAACTGTTTTCTGCCCCTCTCAAAAGATAGAATTTGTAGATAATTGGCCCTCTTTCTGGGACTCACCCACAAACAGGACCAAGCCTGGCCTGCTGAGGAGTGACGGACTCCATCCTAGCTGGAGGGGTGCTCTCATCTTATCTACCAACATAGACAGGGCTCTAACTCCTCTAGCTCCACAATGAAATAGGGTGCAGGCCAGGCAGCAGGCTGTTAGCCAACCTGCCAGCTTAGTGGAGTCTGCCACTAGCATAGTCAGTGTAGTCAGCTCAGCTATCCCCATTGAGACTGTGTCTGTGCCTCGACCTAGGTTGGGCAAAACTAAACATGGCGGTGTTCGCCTTAGCAATCTCACTAGGATAAAGACCTCCTCCATTCCTGCCATTATTGAAAGAGATCGTGATACCTCACATCTCAAAATAGGGCTACTTAATGTTAGATCCCTCACTTCAAAGGCAGTTATAGTCAATGAACTAATCACTGATCATAATCTTGATGTGATTGGCCTGACTGAAACATGGCTTAAGCCTGATGAATTTACTGTGTTAAATGAGGCCTCACCTCCTGGTTACACTAGTGACCATATCCCCCGTGCATCCCGCAAAGGCGGAGGTGTTGCTAACATTTACGATAGCAAATTTCAATTTACAAAAAAAAAAATGACGTTTTCGTCTTTTGAGCTTCTAGTCATGAAATCTATGCAGCCTACTCAATCACTTTTTATAGCTACTGTTTACAGGCTTCCTGGGCCATATACAGCGTTCCTCACTGAGTTCCCTGAATTCCTATCGGACCTTGTAGTCATAGCAGATAATTTTCTAATTTTTGGTGATTTTAATATTCATATGGAAAAGTCCACAGACCCACTCCAAAAGGCTTTTGGAGACATCATCGACTCAGTGGGTTTTGTCCAACATGTCTCTGGACCTACTCACTGCCACAGTCATACTCTGGACCTAGTTTTGTCCCATGGAATAAATGTTGTGGATCTTAATGTTTTTCCTCATAATCCTGGACTATCGGACCACCATTTTATTACGTTTGCAATCGCAACAAATAATCTGCTCAGACCCCAACCAAGGAGCATCAAAAGTCGTGCTATAAATTCTCAGACAACACAAATATTTCTTGATGCACTTCCAGACTCCTTCTGCCTACCCAAGGACGTCAGAGGACAAAAATCAGTTAACCACCTAACTGAGGAACTCAATTTAACCTTGCGCAATACCCTAGATGCAGTTGCACCCCTAAAAACTAAAAACATTTGTCATAAGAAACTAGCTCCCTGGTGTACAGAAAATACCCGAGCTCTGAAGCAAGCTTCCAGAAAATTGGAACGGAAATGGCGCCACACCAAACTGGAAGTCTTCCGACTAGCTTGGAAAGACAGTACCGTGCAGTATCGAAGAGCCCTCACTGCTGTTTGATCATCCTACTTTTCCAACTTAATTGAGGAAAATAAGAACAATCCAAAATTTATTTTTGATACTGTTGCAAAGCTAACTAAAAAGCAGCATTCCCCAAGTGAGGATGGCTTTCACTTCAGCAGTAATAAATTCATGAACTTCTTTGAGGAAAAGATCATGATCATTAGAAAGTAAATTACGGACTCCTCTTTAAATCTGCGTATTCCTCCAAAGCTTAGCTGTCCTGAGTCTGCACAACTCTGCCAGGACCTAGGATCAAGAGAGACACTTAAGTGTTTTAGTACTATATCTCTTGACACAATGATGAAAATAATCATGGCCTCTAAACCTTCAAGCTGCATACTGGATCCTATTCCAACTACTGAAAGAGCTGCTTCATGTGCTTGGCCCTCCTATGTTGAACATAATAAACGGCTCTCTATCCACCGGATGTGTACCAAACTCACTAAAAGTGGCAGTAATAAAGCCTCTCTTGAAAAAGCCAAACCTTGACCCAGAAAATATAAAAAACTATCGGCCTATATCGAATCTTCCATTCCTCTCAAAAATTTTAGAAAAAGCTGTTGCGCAGCAACTCACTGCCTTCCTGAAGACAAACAATGTATACGAAATGCTTCAGTCTGGTTTTAGACCCCATCATAGCACTGAGACTGCACTTGTGAAGGTGGTAAATGACCTTTTAATGACGTCAGACCGAGGCTCTGCATCTGTCCTCGTGCTACTAGACCTTAGTGCTGCCTTTGATACCATCGATCACCACATTCTTTTGGAGAGACTGGAAACCCAAATTGGGCTACACGGACAAGTTCTGGCCTGGTTTAGATCTTATCTGTCGGAAAGATATCAGTTTGTCTCTGTGAATGGTTTGTCCTCTGACAAATCAACTGTACATTTCGGTGTTCCTCAAGGTTCCGTTTTAGGACCACTATTGTTTTCACTATATATTTTACCTCTTGGGGATGTCATTCGAAAACATAATGTTAACTTTCACTGCTATGCGGATGACACACAGCTGTACATTTCAATGAAACATGGTGAAGCCCCAAAATTGCCCTCGCTAGAAGCCTGTGTTTCAGACATAAGGAAGTGGATGGCTGAAAACTTTCTACTTTTAAACTCGGACAAAACAGAGATGCTTGTTCTAGGTCCCAAGAAACAAAGAGATATTCTGTTAAATCTGACAATTAATCTTGATGGTTGTAAAGTCATCTCAAATAAAACTGTGAAGGACCTCGGCGTTACTCTGGACCCTGATCTCTCTTTTGACGAACATATCAAGACTGTTTCAAGGACAGCTTTTTTCCATCTACGTAACATTGCAAAAATCAGAAGTTTTCTGTCCAAAAATGATGCAGAAAAATTAATCCATGCTTTTGTTACTTCTAGGTTAGACTACTGCAATGCTCTACTTTCCGGCTACCCGGATAAAGCACTAAATAAACTTCAGTTAGTGCTAAATACGGCTGCTAGAATCCTGACTAGAATCAAAACATTTGATCATATTACTCCAGTGCTAGCTTCCCTACACTGGCTTCCTGTTAAGGCAAGGGCTGATTTCAAAGTTTTACTGTTAACCTATAAAGCGTTACATGGGCTTGCTCCTACCTATCTTTCCGAGTTGGTCCTGCCGTACATACCTACACGTACGCTACGGTCACAAGACGCAGGCCTCCTAATTGTCCCTAGAATTTCTAAGCAAACAGCTGGAGGCAGGGCTTTCTCCTATAGATCTCCATTTTTATGGAATAGTCTGCCTACCCATGTGAGAGACGCAGACTCGGTCTCAACCTTTAAGTCTTTACTGAAGACTTATCTCTTCAGTAGGTCATATGATTAAGTGTAGTCTGGCCCAGGAGTGTGAAGGTGAACGGAAAGGCTCTGGAGCAATGAACCGCCCTTGCTGTCTCTGCCTGGCCGGTTCCCCTCTCTCCACTGGGATTCTCTGCCTCTAACCCTATTACAGGGGCTGAGTCACTGGCTTACTGGTGCTCTTTCATGCCGTCCCTAGGAGGGGTGCGTCACTTGAGTGGGTTGAGTTACTGACGTGATCTTCCTGTCTGGGTTGGCGCCCCCCCTTGGTTTGTGCTGTGGTGGAGATCTTTGTGGGCTATACTCGGCCTTGTCTCAGGATGGTAAGTTGGTGGTTGAAGATATCCCTCTAGTGGTGTGGGGGCTGTGCTTTGGCAAAGTGGGTGGGGTTATATCCTTCCTGTTTGGCCCTGTCCGGGGGTATCATCGGATGGGGCCACAGTGTCTCCTGACCCCTCCTGTCTCAGCCTCCAGTATTTATGCTGCAGTAGTTTATGTGTCGGGGGGCTAGGGTCAGTTGGTTATATCTGGAGTACTTCTCCTGTCTTATCCAGTGTCCTGTGTAAATTTAAGTATGCTCTCTCTAATTCTCTCCTTCTCTCTTTCTTTCTCTCTCTCGGAGGACCTGAGCCCTAGGACCATGCGTCAGGACTACCGGGCATGATGACTCCTTGCTGTCCCCAGTCCACCTGGCCTTGCTGCTGTTCCAGTTTCAACTGTTCTGCCTGCGGCTATGGAACCCTGACCTGTCCACCGGACGTGCTACCTGTCCCAGACCTGCTGTTTTCAACTCTCTAGAGACCGCAGGAGCGGAAGAGATACTCTTAATGATCGGCTATGAAAAGCCAACTGACATTTACTCCTGATTATTATTTGACCATGCTGGTCATTTATGAATGTTTAAACATCTTGAAGAACAATCTGGCCTTAATGGCCATGTTCTGTTATAATCTCCACCCGGCACAGCCAGAAGAGGACTGGCCACCCCTCATAGCCTGGTTCCTCTCTAGGTTTCTTCCTAGGTTTTGGCCTTTCTAGGGAGTTTTTCCTAGCCGCCGTGCTTCTACACCTGCATTGCTTGCTGTTTGGGGTTTTAGGCTGGGTTTCTGTACAGCACGTCGAGATATTAGCTAATGTACGAAGGGCTATATAAAATAAACTTGATTTGATTTGAATAGCCTTCATTATTTTTGGTAGCATTTCTATGTTGAATATTAAAAAAGAATTTGGTGCATTTTTCCATCCAGTTTGCTTTATTATAATATATTACACTTGATCTTTGTTGAATAAGTTCCTCCATTTTCTTTTTGCTCTAAGTTTTATCCTTCAATTACAAGTCAGTTAAGAACAAATTCTTACGTTCAATGACGGCCTAGGAACTTAACTGCCTTGTTTAGGGGCAGAACGACAGATTTGTACCTTGCCAGCTCAGGGATTCGACCTAACAACCTTTCGGTTACTAGTCCAACGCTCTAACCACTAGGCTACTTCTCTCCGCCCCAACTTACTCTTATGGAACAGTTATTATTACTATGTACTGTTAAGTCCTTCCATGTCCTTTGTTAATATGGACTCTTTTGACCTCAATTGCTTTTGTTTTAGAGATGAGTGCTAAATTGATGAGTATTGAATTGCCTCTAAAAGGCACATTGAAAAATGGCCCCATACATTAAGGTGATATGTGTTACGCCGGAAAAATTAAGTTATAAATTCCTCTGTCCTAGTTCTAAACAAGTTATCGTCCAATAGACTTTGATTACATTTCCAATATCCTCGCCCACGTGGACATTTCTGTAAGAGTAAATAAAACACTTGTTTAAACTTTTTGGTGCCATGTGAGAACAAAATTAAAAAATATGATGTTATAATAGTGTTTGATGAGTACACTCTCATCTGCGTCTGGGGCTTGAGCTGACAACTGATTCATGACTTGGTTATAAAAAACCTACAGCTGGCATTCCGTAGACAAGATGTGGTGTGTGTGTGTGTGTGTGTGTGTGTGTGTGTGTGTGTGTGTGTGTGTGTGTGTGTGTGTGTGTGTGTGTGTGTGTGTGTGTGTGTGTGTGTGTGTGTGTGTGCGTGTGCGTGTGTGTGTGTGACCCGTAGAACATCATCCCTCTTTGTCTAAAAATCATCCTGGCATCTGGGAAACTAAGCTGTGGTGGGGTTAAGACGTCAAGACGACTAGCTTGACTGAGCCTCCTCCATGTACAGTGGGGCAAAAAAGTATTTAGTCAGCCGCCAATTGTGCAAGTTCTCCCACTTAAAAAGATGAGTCCTGTAATTTTCATCATAGGTACACTTCATCATAGGTACACAAGTTACAGGTCTGTGAGAGCCAGAAATCTTGCTTGTTTGTAGGTGACCAAATACTTATTTTCCACCATAATTTGCAAATAAATTCATAAAAAATCCTAGAATGTGATTTTCTGGATTTTTTTTTTCTCATTTTGTCTGTCATAGTTGAAGTGTACCTGTGATGAAAATGACAGGCCTCTCATCTTTTTAAGTGGGAGAACTTGCACAATTGGTGGCTGACTAAATACTTTTTTGCTCCACTGTATATCTCACTAGGTCAGGATATTAAACCTCCTTCAAGTATATCTCACTAGGTCAGGATATTAAACCTCCTCCATGTATATCTCACTAGGTCAGGATATTAAACCTCCTCCATGTATATCTCACTAGGTCAGGATATTAACCCTCCTCCAAGTACATCTCACTAGGTTCAAGATATTAAACCTCCTCCAAGTATATCTCACTAGGTTCAAGATATTTAAGCCTCCATATATCCACTAGTTCCAATATATCCATGACATTCATGATTTCCTTAAGAGCACGAGGGTGATAGTTTGTAGTGTGATTTCCTTTACGGTCCATTGAGGTATTTAAAAACAGTATTATAATCTCCCACCATAATAATAGAGTATTTCTATTGCTTGCAGGGTTGATAATTTATTATTTATATTTTCAAAGAAGCGTGGATCATCATTATTTGGTCCGTAAAGGTTAATGATCCATATCTGTTTATGGTCCAATAACATATTTAAAATCATCCATCTACCTTCAGGATCCGTTTGGACAATTTGCATTCGGATCAAAATGACTGTTAATTAATATCATCACACCTTTTGTTAATTAATATCATCACACCTTTTGTTAATTAATATCATCACCCCTTTTGTTAATTAATATCATCACCCCTTTTGCCCGAAGTTTTTCCACAAAACTTAATCTAAAATTGTTGAATGGGTTTCCTGTAAACAATATATATTATATTCCTTCTCTTTTAGCCAGGTAAATACTGATCGTCTTTTCTTATTATCAACTAAGCCATTACAATTATAACTGGCTATACTTATTTCACCATTTACCATGATGAGATACAAGTTTCAAGTCTATTTATCATAATATATGTTTGTAAATTTACCTTTAAAAAGTACCATGATTATTGAGTGTCCATATAGCTGTACAGTACAATGATATTTGCATTGCTACTGGGTAACCCTCCAATTGTTCTCCACTATTCCACTTGCTAAGCCCCTCCCATGTTGGGTTGTCATCCCAGTGACCGGCAGACCACCCACGTCCCCCCCAGATCCATTGGCCCCCTCGAAAGGCCAGGACCTATCCTTTGTAAAGAGCACACGGTGCCACCAACAGAACAGAAGCAGATCAACCGCTAATAGTATTTCCAATGTTCTCACCTCAATTTGCTTAATATATAGCTATTAAATATACACTAGCGTTCAAAAGTTTGGAGTCACTTAGAAATGTTCTTGTTTTTGAAAGAAAGGCAAATGTTATATCCATTAAAATATCATAAAATTGATCAGAAATACAGTGTAGACTTTGTTAATGTTGTAAATGACTATTGTAGCTGGAAACGGCTGATTTTTTTAATGGAATATCTACATAGTCGTACAGAGGCCCATTATCAGCAACCATCACTCCTGTGTTCCAATGGCACGTTGTGTTAGCTCATCCAAGTTTATCATTTTAAAAGGCTAATTGATCATTAGAAAACCCTTTTGGAATTATGTTAGCACAGCTGAAAACTGTTGTTCTGATTAAAGAAGCAATACAACTTCTTTAGACTAGTTGAGTATCTGGAGCATCAGCATTTTTGGGTTCAATTACAGGCTCAAAATGGCCAGAAACAAAGACTTTCTTCTGAAACTCGTCAGGCTATTCCATGCGAGAAATTGCCAAGAAACTGAAGATCTCGTACAACGCTGTGTACTACTCCCTTCACAGAACAGCGCAAACTGGCTCTAACCAGAATAGAAAGAGGAGTGGGAGGCCCCGGTGCACAACTGAGCAAGAGGACAAGTACATTAGAGTGTCTAGTTTGAGAAACAGACGCCTCACAAGTCCTCAACTGACAGCTTCATTAAATAGTACCAGTCCCAACATCAACAGTGAAGAGGCGACTCCGGGATGCTGGCCTTCTAGGCAGAGTTGCAAAAGAAAAAGTAATATCTCAGACTGGACAATACAAATAAAAGATTAAGATGGGCAAAAGAACACAGACACTGGACAGAGGAACGCTGCCTAGAAGGCCAGCATCCCAGAGTCGCCTCTTCACTGTTGACGTTGAGACTGGTGTTTTGCGGGTACTATTTAATGAAGCCCATCATCCTCATCACTCGGTTAATTGAAGGCACCATCATCATAATTATTATCATTATTATCATATTGCTATCGTCATCATCATTATCATCATCATTATTATCATCATTCTTATTATCATTATTATCATCATCATTATCATCATCATTATTATCATATTGCTATCGTCATCATCATTATCATCATCATTATCATCATCATTATTATCATCATTATCATCATCATTATCATCATCATTATCATCATCATTATTATTATCATCATTATCATCATCATTATTATCATCATTCTTATTATCATTATCATCATCATTATTATTATCATCATTATCATCATCATTATCATCATCATTCTTATTATCATTATTATCATCATTATCAGCATCATTATTATCATATTGCTATCGTTATCATCATTATTATCATCATTCTTACTATCATTATCATCATCATTATCATCACCATTCTTATTATCATTATCATCATCATTATTATTATCATTATTATCATTATTAGTATCATTCTTATTAACATTATTAACATCATTATCATCATCATTATTATCTTCATCATTTTTATCATTATTATCATTATCATTATCATCATCGTCATTATTATCATCATTGTTATCATCATTATCATCATCATTATCATCGTCATTATTATCATCGTTGTTATCGTATTGCTATCGTTATCGTCATTATTATCATCATTCTTACTATCATTATCATCATCATTATTATCATCATTATCATCGTCATTATTATCATCATTATCATCGTCATTATTATCATCATTATCATCGTCATTATTATCATCATTGTTATCATATTGCTATCGTTATCATCATTATTATCATCATTCTTACTATCGTTAGTATCATTCTTATTAACATTATTAACATCATTATCATCATCATTATTATCTTCATCATTTTTATCATTATTATCATTATCGTTATTATCGTCATTATCATTTTAATCATCATTATTATTGGTATCATCATCGGTATTATCATTGTCATTATCATCATCATTATTATCATCATCATTATTATCATCATCGTTATTATCATTATTATTATCATCATTATTATCATCATTATTATCATCATTATTATTATCATTATCATCATCATTATTATCATCATTATTATCATCATTATTATCGTCATTATTATCATTATCATCATCATTATTATCATCATTATCATCGTCATTATTATCATTATCATCATCATTATTATCATCATTATCATCATCATTATTATCATCATTATTATCATCGTTATTATCGTCATTATTATCATCATTATTATCATCAGTATTATCATCATTATTATCGTCATTAATATCATCATTATTATCATCATTATTATCGTCATTATTATCATCATTATCATCATTATTATCATCATTATCATCATCATTATTATCATCATTATCATCATCATTATTATCGTCATTATTATCATCATTGTTGTTATTGTTGGTATCATTATTATCATCATTATCGTTATTGTTATTGTTATTATTATTATCATTATTATCATTGTTATTATCATTAGCGTTATTATCATCATTATCAACATCATTATTATTATCAGTATTATAATCATTATTGTTATTATTATTAGCAAAAAAATATATCATCATCATTATTATCATTTTTAATATTATTATTATCATCATTATTATCATTATTATTATCGTCATCATTATTATCATTGTTATCATTATTATTTGTATTATCATCAATATTATCATCGTCATTGTCATTATTATCATCATTATTATTATTAATGTTATTATTATTATTACCGTTATCATCATTATTATCGGTATTATTATCATTATTATTATCATCATTATCATTATCATTGTTATTATTATCATCGTTAGCATTATTATTACCATTATCATCATCATCATCATCATCACCATTATCATCATTATTATCAGTGTTATTATGATTATTATCATCATTATTATCAGTATTATTATCATCATTATTATCAGTATTATTATCATCATTATTATCAGTATTATTATCATCATTATTATCAGTGTTATTATGATTATTATCATCATTATTATCATCATTATTATCATCATTATTATCAGTATTATTATGATTATTATGATTATTATCATCATTATTATCATCATTATTATCATCATTATTATCAGTGTTATTATGATTATTATCATCATTATTATCAGTATTATTATCATCATTATTATCAGTGTTATTATGATTATTATCATCATTATTATCATCATTATTATTAACATTATTAACATCATTATCATCATCATTATTATCTTCATCATTTTTATCATTATTATCATTATCGTTATTATCGTCATTATAATCATCATTATTATTGTCATTATTATCATCATTATCATTGTCATTATCATCATCATTATTATCATCATCGTTATTGTCATTATTATTATCATTATTATCATCATCATTATTATTGCAATTGTTATCATCATTATTATTATCATCATTATTATTATCGTCATTATTATCATCATTATTATTGTCATTATTATCATCATTATCATTGGTATCATCATCGGTATTATCATTGTCATTATCATCATCATTATTATCATCATCATTATTATCATCATCGTTATTATCATTATTATTATCATCATTATTATCATCATTATTATCATCATTATTATTATCATTATCATCATCATTATTATCATCATTATTATCATCATTATTATCGTCATTATTATCATTATCATCATCATTATTATCATCATTATCATCATCATTATTATCATCATTATTATCATCGTTATTATCGTCATTATTATCATCATTATTATCATCAGTATTATCATCATTATTATCGTCATTAATATCATCATTATTATCATCATTATTATCGTCATTATTATCATCATTATCATCATTATTATCATCATTATCATCATCATTATTATCATCATTATCATCATCATTATTATCGTCATTATTATCATCATTGTTGTTATTGTTGGTATCATTATTATCATCATTATCGTTATTGTTATTGTTATTATTATTATCATTATTATCATTGTTATTATCATTAGCGTTATTATCATCATTATCAACATCATTATTATTATCAGTATTATAATCATTATTGTTATTATTATTAGCAAAAAAATATATCATCATCATTATTATCATTTTTAATATTATTATTATCATCATTATTATCATTATTATTATCGTCATCATTATTATCATTGTTATCATTATTATTTGTATTATCATCAATATTATCATCGTCATTGTCATTATTATCATCATTATTATTATTAATGTTATTATTATTATTACCGTTATCATCATTATTATCGGTATTATTATCATTATTATTATCATCATTATCATTATCATTGTTATTATTATCATCGTTAGCATTATTATTACCATTATCATCATCATCATCATCATCACCATTATCATCATTATTATCAGTGTTATTATGATTATTATCATCATTATTATCAGTATTATTATCATCATTATTATCAGTATTATTATCATCATTATTATCAGTATTATTATCATCATTATTATCAGTGTTATTATGATTATTATCATCATTATTATCATCATTATTATCATCATTATTATCAGTATTATTATGATTATTATGATTATTATCATCATTATTATCATCATTATTATCATCATTATTATCAGTGTTATTATGATTATTATCATCATTATTATCAGTATTATTATCATCATTATTATCAGTGTTATTATGATTATTATCATCATTATTATCATCATTATTATTAACATTATTAACATCATTATCATCATCATTATTATCTTCATCATTTTTATCATTATTATCATTATCGTTATTATCGTCATTATAATCATCATTATTATTGTCATTATTATCATCATTATCATTGTCATTATCATCATCATTATTATCATCATCGTTATTGTCATTATTATTATCATTATTATCATCATCATTATTATTGCAATTGTTATCATCATTATTATTATCATCATTATTATTATCGTCATTATTATCATCATTATTATTGTCATTATTATCATCATTATCATTGGTATCATCATCGGTATTATCATTGTCATTATCATCATCAGTATTATCATCATCGTTATTGTCATTATTATTATCATTATTATTATCGTCATTATTATTGTCATTATTATCATCATTGTTGTTATTGTTGGTATCATTATTATCATCATTATCGTTATTGTTATTGTTATTATTATTATCATTATTATCATTGTTATTATCATTAGCGGTATTATCATCATTATCAACATCATTATTATCAGTATTATAATCATTATTGTTATTATTATTAGCAAAAAAATATATCATCATCATTATTATCATTTTTAATATTATTATTATCATCATTATTATCAGTATTATTATGATCATTATTTTTATTATTAGCGTTATTATCATCATTATTATCATTATTATTATCGTCATCATTATTATCATTGTTATCATTATTATTTGTATTATCATCAATATTATCATCGTCATTGTCATTATTATCATCATTATTATTATTAATGTTATTATTATTATTACCGTTATCATCATTATTATCGGTATTATTATCATTATTATTATCATCATTATCATTATCATTGTTATTATTATCATCGTTAGCATTATTATTACCATTATTATCATCATCATCATCATCACCATTATCATCATTATTATTATCATTATCACCATTATCAGTTTCTATCTGGTTTCTTTCACCTATTCATCCATTGACCACAGAATAGCATATTTCAATGTAATTCATACATTTTTATTTGTATTGTATTATGTTACTAGATTTTGCTTAGTAGCCAGAGCGATGCTGCCGTACCAGGGGTCATGTGCTGAATGCACGGACAGCACGGATATTCTGGGAAAAACGAAATGTGGAAATAGATCTGCACCTCCTGAATTCTGAGAGTTATTTGACAAAGGGAAGTGTCATAGAAACTGCAGAATATGTTAATTCAGATTCTAAATAGAATATTTTACCTGCATGTGACTCTGAAGGAAGATTTGATAAAGTGATGCTCCTTTCCCTGCATCTGTAAATTACAAGATGCACCCATCTCTTCATGTACATTTTGACAACTGATAAGCCTAATATTGTCACTCATCAGATTATTGTAAATTTTATCTTGTCTATGGGCTAACTCGTATTACGTGTGAAATTAGTTTTGGTATAGGGTAGGTGTATTCTCGATGGGCCGGCTGTGCAGGTTGACTAGCATCGTTTGTTTCCCGCTCATCGACTTGGATAGAGTCAAGGGTTTGTTTTGCATTATTCTGAAGGCCTACTGCAACACACAGCATGTGTTAGTTTCCCTTACAATAAATTAAATTAGTTATAGTTACAATAAATGAAACAGTCCTGTAACAGGTTATTTTTACAAAGTAAAACGTAATAGAGAACGGTATCAACCCTGCAAGGCGGTCAAATGATTTGCTGTTGATAAATAGCCATAAGAACCTCATCATTACACCGTTGTCTTTCACGGTCAAATGATTTGCTGTTGATAAATAGCCATAACAACCTCATCATTACACTGTTGTCTTTCTGAAGTAAATCAACCTCTCCTCCATATCATTCAGTTAGGCCTCATTTCAATTCTACTGTGAGGTAAGGTGCACAATTAGTGCTAAAATTGTGAATAATTCTGACAAATGAGAAATGTCAAATACATTTAAGAACAGCCAGGGAAGGAGCAGGACATTGCTTATTTGTTTGCCTGATTTTTTTTTTTTTTACAAAATCAAACGTCAGTTGGCCGTTGGCGGTTCTAGTGAAAATCTCACTTTTAAAAGTTCATACCCAAATCATGTTGTTGACTGGTCCTGTACTTGTTTTTTTACGTGTACCACCATTTCTGACCTGTACAAGCGATCCAACAACGAAGAGACGGCCTACAGGGAGGAGGGGAGGGAACTGGGAGTGTGGTGTCAGGAAAACAACCTCTCACTCAACGTCAACAAAACAAAGGAGATGATCGTGGACTTCAGGAAACAGCAGAGGGAGCACCCCCCTATCCACATCGATGGGACAGTAGTGGAGAAGGTGGAAAGTTTTAAGTTCCTCGGCGTACACATCACAGACAAACTGAAATGGTCCACCCACACAGAGAGCGTTGTGAAGAAGGCGCAGCAGCGCCTCTTCAATCTCAGGAGGCTGAAGAAATTTGGCTTGTCACCCAAAACCCTGACTAACCTTTACAGATGAACAATCGAGAGCATCCTGTCGGGCTGTATCACCGCCTGGTACGGCAACTGCTCCGCCCTCAACCGCAAGGCTCTCCAAAGGGTAGTGTGGTCTGCACAACGCATCACCGGGGGCAAACTACCTGCCCTCCAGGACACCTACACCACCCGACGTCACAGGAAGGCCAACAAGATCATCAAGGACAACAACCACCCGAGCCACTGCCTGTTCACCCCGCTATCATCCAGAAGGCGAGGTCAGTACAGGTGCATCACTGCCTGTTCACCCCGCTATCATCCAGAAGGCGAGGTCAGTACAGGTGCATCACTGCCTGTTCACCCCGCTATCATCCAGAAGGCGAGGTCAGTACAGGTGCATCAAAGCAGGGACCGAGAGACTGAAAAACAGCTTTTATCTCAAGGCCATCAGACTGTTAAACAGCCATCACTAACTCAGAGAGGCTGCTGCCTACATAGAGACCCAATCACTGGCCACTTTAATAAATGGATCACTAGTCACTTTAAATAATCCGACTTTAAAAATGTTTACATATGTTACATTACTCATATCATATGTATATACTGCATTTTATACCATCTATTGCACCTTGCCTATGTTGCGATGCTCATCCATATATTTATATGTACATATTCTCATTCACCCTTTAGATTTGTGTGTATTAGTTGTAGTTGTTGGGGAACTGTTAGATTACTTGTTGGATATTACTGCACGGTCGGAACTAGAAGCACCAGCATTTCGCTACACTCACATTAACATCTGCTAACCATGTGCATGTGACAAATAAAATGTGATTCGATTTGATTTGATTTACTACCACTACTTTACCTCAATTCTACCTCACAAAGTTTCCTTCATATTTAACGTTGCCCTTAAATCCAACTGTTAACGACGATGCCATGGTTGTGGAGAGTCGAATATAAAACTCTCATTTCTGAGTGTCAAGATTCGATTCAGCTAGGAATCGATAACCTAAAATTCTGTATTTTTGGAACGGAGGAGACTGATTAGTTGCCTTACTGCTAAATGACTTAAATGTTACTTCCCGAAAACACAAACACTTGCATCTTTCATAGCGAGCTAGCGAGGGACGGAGAGAGAGGGGAGGGGCACAGTACAGGCAGGTCGGTCACCAGACAGACGGAGTCAGAACCTTGCACTAGACTTATCTACCGGCAATCAAAAGCTGTCTCCTCCTATGGAATGATGTATCTGGCGATTTCTTGGCTTGCAATGTCTCGCAACTTCAGTAAAGCAGGGCCTAATCATCATTGAATTGGCTAGGATATTCTACACACAACAGAACAAAGACCCGAACACACACACACTCGCATCATTAGCAAAGAGAAAGAGCAGGCAAGCCAACGCGAGGGAGAGAGAGGAGGTGGCAGGCAGAAAGAACTGTACGCATATGTCCTGGTAATCTGGATCTCGCTACGTCTCGTCCTGCATCCCTCCACAAATTCACCACAGTACCCTAAAGTCCGCCACTTCCTGTCTTGTTTGATTTAAATTACACAACTTTTCCGATGCCTTTAGAACTTAGTTAGACTATGACATGGAAAATAATATGATATGTGATAACTGCACTGTGATTTTATATATTTTTTAAATTGTTTTTTTTAGTAAAGGAATTTCCTTAACGTTAAGGATCCTAACTTCTAGTAAGGGGTGTGATTCATCTGCTGTTCTCCCATACAGCACACCAGCTTATTCAACACAGGTCATTACGAGGGATCGCTAACTATATCCACACACACACACACACACGCACACACACACACACACACGCACAAACACACAGGCAAATAAATTAGCCATTACAGCAATCACTCAGTCACCAATTAAACCTCTTCCCCTGCCCTCGCTACCACAGCTAGGAAATCAGTGCCAATTAAAACAGAACTAACTACATCTGAAATGGCACCCTATTATATATGTAGTACCTTAATGCTATTAGCCCATACTAGCGCTGGTACCCTATTATATATGTAGCACCTTAATGCTATTAGCCCATACTAGTGCTGGTACCCTATTATATATGTAGCACCTTAATGCTATTAGCCCATACTAGAGCTGGTACCCTATTATATATGTAGCACCTTAATGCTATTAGCCCATACTAGAGCTGGTACCCTATTATATATGTAGCACCTTAATGCTATTAGCCCATACTAGTGCTGGTACCCTATTATATATGTAGTACCTTAATGCTATTAGCCCATACTAGAGCTGGTACCCTATTATATATGTAGCACCTTAATGCTATTAGCCCATACTAGTGCTGGTACCCTATTATATATGTAGTACCTTAATGCTATTAGCCCATACTAGAGCTGGTACCCTATTATATATGTAGCACCTTAATGCTATTAGCCCATACTAGTGCTGGTACCCTATTATATATGTAGCACTTTAATGCTATTAGCCCATACTAGCGCTGGTACCCTATTATATATGTAGCACTTTAATGCTATTAGCCCATACTAGCGCTGGTACCCTATTATATATGTAGCACCTTAATGCTATTAGCCCATACTAGCGCTGGTACCCTATTATATATGTAGTACCTTAATGCTATTAGCCCATACTAGCGCTGGTACCCTATTATATATGTAGCACCTTAATGCTATTAGCCCATACTAGCGCTGGTACCCTATTATATATGTAGCACCTTAATGCTATTAGCCCATACTAGCGCTAGTACCCTATTATATATGTAGTACCTTAATGCTATTAGCCCATACTAGTGCTGGTACCCTATTATATATGTAGCACTTTAATGCTATTAGCCCATACTAGCGCTGGTACCCTATTATATATGTAGCACTTTAATGCTATTAGCCCATACTAGCGCTGGTACCCTATTATATATGTAGTACCTTAATGCTATTAGCCCATACTAGTGCTGGTACCCTATTATATATGTAGTACCTTAATGCTATTAGCCCATACTAGCGCTGGTACCCTATTATATATGTAGCACCTTAATGCTATTAGCCCATACTAGCGCTAGTACACTATTATATATGTAGCACCTTAATGCTATTAGCCCATACTAGCGCTGGTACCCTATTATATATGTAGTACCTTAATGCTATTAGCCCATACTAGCGCTGGTACCCTATTATATATGTAGTACCTTAATGCTATTAGCCCATACTAGCGCTGGTACCCTATTATATATGTAGTACCTTAATGCTATTAGCCCATACTAGAGCTGGTACCCTATTATATATGTAGCACCTTAATGCTATTAGCCCATACTAGAGCTGGTACCCTATTATATATGTAGCACCTTAATGCTATTAGCCCATACTAGCGCTGGTACCCTATTATATATGTAGTACCTTAATGCTATTAGCCCATACTAGCGCTGGTACCCTATTATATATGTAGCACTTTAATGCTATTAGCCCATACTAGAGCTGGTACCCTATTATATATGTAGTACCTTAATGCTATTAGCCCATACTAGCGCTGGTACCCTATTATATATGTAGCACCTTAATGCTATTAGCCCATACTAGCGCTGGTACCCTATTATATATGTAGCACTTTAATGCTATTAGCCCATACTAGTGCTGGTACCCTATTATATATGTAGCACCTTAATGCTATTAGCCCATACTAGCGCTGGTACCCTATTATATATGTAGCACCTTAATGCTATTAGCCCATACTAGTGCTGGTACCCTATTATATATGTAGTACCTTAATGCTATTAGCCCATACTAGCGCTGGTACCCTATTATATATGTAGTACCTTAATGCTATTAGCCCATACTAGCGCTGGTACCCTATTATATATGTAGTACCTTAATGCTATTAGCCCATACTAGAGCTGGTACCCTATTATATATGTAGTACCTTAATGCTATTAGCCCATACTAGCGCTGGTACCCTATTATATATGTAGCACCTTAATGCTATTAGCCCATACTAGCGCTAGTACACTATTATATATGTAGCACTTTAATGCTATTAGCCCATACTAGAGCTGGTACCCTATTATATATGTAGTACCTTAATGCTATTAGCCCATACTAGAACTGGTACCCTATTATATATGTAGCACTTTAATGCTATTAGCCCATACTAGCGCTGGTACCCTATTATATATGTAGTACCTTAATGCTATTAGCCCATACTAGAACTGGTACCGTATTATATATGTAGCACTTTAATGCTATTAGCCCATACTAGTGCTGGTACCCTATTATATATGTAGCACTTTAATGCTATTAGCCCATACTAGTGCTGGTACCCTATTATATATGTAGTACCTTAATGCTATTAGCCCATACTAGTGCTGGTACCCTATTATATATGTAGCACTTTAATGCTATTAGCCCATACTAGCGCTGGTACCCTATTATATATGTAGCACCTTAATGCTATTAGCCCATACTAGTGCTGGTACCCTATTATATATGTAGCACCTTAATGCTATTAGCCCATACTAGTGCTGGTACCCTATTATATATGTAGCACCTTAATGCTATTAGCCCATACTAGTGCTGGTACCCTATTATATATGTAGCACTTTAATGCTATTAGCCCATACTAGCGCTGAGCCATTTGTGCTCCTCGAGGTCAGTTTGGTTTCAGTTTTAGGGTCTGCGTAGCCATGCGCTAAAATAGAACTTGGTTCTATTTGTGATGCTTGACACGCTGCAAGTCCCGCCTTTCCTATCTCCTCATTGGTTTTTAGGAGCATATAACCATGTGGGTGATTGAAAGATGAACAAAATCAACATGTGTGCGGTCTGGTCAGCATGTGAGATAATGTATTTTCAGTAGAGATAACTCGTGAAGCTACAGCTGCTGTCTATATCGCCTCATGATCACTCATTCTTGTCTCTTCAATAGCAGGTGTAAAATAAGCACAGACCAGACAAATAGATGTGCAATGGATTATGGTCATTGTAGTTAATGACTACGTTTTATATGCTAAACTATGTAGAATATTGGCCTGTTGGAAACTACAACTCCCTACTACATTACACAGTTTAGGCTGGATCTGATTAATCTCTAGAGAAACTACAACTCCCTACTACATCACACAGTTTAGGCTGGATCTGATTAATCTCTAGAGAAACTACAACTCCCTACTACATCACACAGTTCAGGCTGGATCTGATTAATCTCTAGAGAAACTACAACTCCCTACTACATCACACAGTTCAGGCTGGATCTGATTAATCTCTAGAGAAACTACAACTCCCTACTACATCACACAGTTTAGGCTGGATCTGATTAATCTCTAGAGAAACTGTGACATGTGCGCATTGAACTCACAGAAGAAAAAAAACACCATAAAGAAATGGAATTCAAATAATTGAACCAATGTAAAAAAAAAAAATTAAAAAATGAAAAATAACCAACATTTTGGTTAAATGCTCAGCCCTATGCGCTACATTTGAACATGGCCCATAGGGATTACAGTGCCATTTGGGATGCAGGAAGGGCCAATTAAAACCCAACTAACTCCAACATATGTAATTAATAAGAGGTGATAGCTTGTGTGCGCTGACATTTTCCTCTCATTATAATTTGCCATGAAATAAATACCTATTTTTACATGAATAACACAATTTTAAATGAAAACAACTTAAATGGCAGTATGATGACAGTCGCTGTTGCGTTGGCATGCTACTGTACATACATCTCACTGAGCTAGAACTAAAGACACACATTCAGGGAACATATATGGACCTTCCTATAAAACCGCTTTAATTAGGTCTGTGTGTGGATTGAAGAGGAAGCAAACTGTTTAAAGTTTGACACACGACAGATGTGAAATAAATATGACATATAGAAACTTGAGGATTTTGCTCTGGGTCATGTGAGGAGGGTCTGCCTTCAGCTCCAGAGGCAGATATGAGCTATTCAGACTGACCAGAGAGTTATGTTGACCGCAGATACACAGACCTGTCCTACAATATCATACCAGATACACAGACCTGTCCTGCAGTATCATACCAGATACACAGACCTGTCCTACACAGACCTGTCCCAGACCTGTCCTACAGTATCATACCAGATACACAGACCTCTCCTACAGTATCATACCAGATACACAGACCTGTCCTGCAGTATCATACCAGATACACAGACCTGTCCTACACAGACCTGTCCCAGACCTGTCCTAGGCCTCTCCTACAGTACCATACCAGATACACAGGCCTGTCCTACAGTATCATACCAGATACACAGACCTGTCCTACAATATCATACCAGATACACAGACCTGTCCTACACAGACCTGTCACAGACCTGTCCTAGGCCTCTCCTACAGTACCATACCAGATACACAGGCCTGTCCTACAGTATCATACCAGATACACAGACCTGTCCTACAATATCATACCAGATACACAGACCTCTCCTACAGTATCATACCAGATACACAGACCTGTCCTACAGTACCATACCAGATACACAGACCTGTCCTACAGTACCATACCAGATACACAGACCTGTCCTACAGTACCATACCAGATACACAGACCTGTCCTACAGTACCATACCAGATACACAGACCTGTCCTACAGTACCATACCAGATACACAGACCTGTCCTACAGTACCATACCAGATACACAGACCTGTCCTACAGTACCATACCAGATACACAGACCTGTCCTACAGTATCATACCAGATACACAGACCTGTCCTACAGTACCATACCAGATACACAGACCTGTCCTAGACCTGTCCTACAGTATCATACCAGATACACAGACCTGTCCTAGACCTGTCCTACAGTACCATACCAGATATGTGATGAGTATGACGCTCACACACACAGTCCTCCCGCCATCACTTCCTTTTGAATGCAGAACGAGGGAGAGCTCAGTTTTGAAAGTCTGTTGAAAAAGTTTGGTTTACTAGCTAGATACCTTTTGAGTTTGGATCCTGAGACGCGGTTGGCATCAGTTGCTGGGACCGCCGCTATCTATCCAGTGATCCTGCCGACCAACGTCGGGTCTGAGGAGCAGCTTGGCGTAGCAGCTAGCCTAGCTGCTAGCTAGCTGCCTATCAAACTAGCGATGCGGTTTGCCGTTGTGGATGGAACTGCATATTGTCCCGGGTTTATGGCTGTCTAGATCCCTGCTGTTTGTTGTTGTTTTCAATCCTCCCAGCGACCTGCCCTGTCTGGAACTGAGAGGAGAGGAGTAACCTGTCCTGTCTGGAACTGAGAGGAGAGGAGTAACCTGTCCTGTCTGGAACTGAGAGGAGAGGAGTAACCTGTCCTGTCTGGAACTGAGAGGAGAGGAGTAACATGTCCTGTCTGGAACTGAGAGGAGTAACAGAGTAACCTGTCCTGTCTGGAACTGAGAGGAGTAACAGAGTAACATGTCCTGTCTGGAACTGAGAGGAGTAACAGAGTAACCTGTCCTGTCTGGAACTGAGAGGAGAGGAGTAACCTGTCCTGTCTGGAACTGAGAGGAGAGGAGTAACCTGTCCTGTCTGGAACTGAGAGGAGTAACAGAGTAACCTGTCCTGTCTAGAACTGAGAGGAGTAACAGAGTAACCTGTCCTGTCTGGAACTGAGAGGAGTAACAGAGTAACATGTCCTGTCTGGAACTGAGAGGAGTTACAGCATAACCTGTCCTGTCTGGAACTGAGAGGAGAAACAGTATAACCTGTCCTGTCTGGAACTGAGAGGAGAAACAGTATAACCTGTCCTGTCTGGAACTGAGAGGAGATACAGTATAACCTGTCCTGTCTGGAACTGAGAGGAGTAACAGCATAACCTGTCCTGTCTGGAACTGAGAGGAGTAACAGTATAACCTGTCCTGTCTGGAACTGAGAGAAGTAACAGTATAACCTGTCCTGTCTGGAACTGAGAGGAGTAACAGAGTAACCTGTCCTGTCTGGAACTGAGAGGAGTAACAGTATAACCTACACCTCTGCCTTTCTTTTTCCCGGAGAGATCTTATTTCCTGTCCTCGCGATGTACAAAGAACCCTGCTGGCTGTATGTACGGGGACAGTATATCCGGAGAGTGCCATGATTCCGTAAAAAACAGAGTGTGTTACAGTCCCTGATATCTCTTTGGAAGGAGATCCTCGCCCTGAGCTTGTCTACTTTATTTACCAGGAACTGAACATTAGAAGCGGTGGATGGTATGCGCGCGTCCCGAGTCGGACTAAAAGCCCAGTCCGTATTCCTTTTTTTCCCCGGCTGTTCTGAGCAAATAATGCTACAAATAACACAAACATAAATAAATAAATGCTGCAAAGTTGTCTGGGAGCTAGGGATAAGTATGCTCGCACGGCTTGCTAGAGTTTTGTGGATGGCGCTGGCGGAGTGGTCTAAACTGTGAGCTCCGAGGATAGCGGGTTGATGGCTGTCCATTAGGCTAGTGCAGAATTACAATATGAGATGGGATGAAAGCTAGAGGAGGTTTGTAATCCCTCAGTCCACTCATATCTGCTACAGGTCTTATCCAACAACATCACCAGCTAGTTGCCTGAGGAATAAATATGAACTAATTATGTTGTGCTGGCTATTGTTAGGTTTCAATTTGGAAACCGTTTTTTAACGCTACTAATGATGTAATGTCCAGACTTAGATATACTGTTAGGTGATGTTCCCATTTAATGAATAAAATAATACGACGACATATTAAACTTGATGAGTTACCATGGTGATGATGGTTTGTGGTTGTGTCATCAAGGTTAAAGGCTTGTGAATGGAAGTAAAAACCGTGTGAATCTCCTGTTCACCAATGCATGACTACTACCTGGTTACCTGGGGCTTTATACACCTGACCTATAACCTCAGTGAGACTGACCTGACCTATAACCTCAGTGAGACTGACCTGACCTTTAACCTCAGTGAGACTGACCTGACCTTTAACCTCAGTGAGACTGACCTGACCTATAACCTCAGTGAGACTGACCTGACCTTTAACCTCAGTGAGACTGACCCGCCACCGGACCTATAACCTCAGTGAGACTGACCTGACCTATAACCTCAGTGAGACTGACCTGACCTTTAACCTCAGTGAGACTGACCCGCCACCGGACCTCTAACCTCAGTGAGACTGACCTGACCTTTAACCTCAGTGAGACTGACCTGACCTTTAACCTCAGTGAGACTGACCCGACACCTGACCTATAACCTCAGTGAGACTGACCTGACCTTTAACCTCAGTGAGACTGACCTGACC
>NC_052314.1:1180074-1185074 GCF_016432855.1 Salvelinus namaycush | reverse complement strand
CCCGTATTTACGAAACGGGTACTTTTCTCTGTGCAAGATGAACTTTAAGCAAAACATTAGGAAATATAGTTAGCGACATTCTTTCTATGAAAAACATTAAAAAAAAAAAAAAAATGATGTAAAAAAAACAAACTTTTACGTCGGTGTGGCTGCTAGCCAAAATAGCGTTGCACTTCTGTTGTCATCTGATGAAAATGAAGCTATTTTCTGTTGAATGTGTTGCACTGATGTATTTTGTGTGAAGGAGAACTGTAGTTGACCGGTAGTGTATATAGGTAGGAGCTACCTATACTTGCCCCTGATCACTCTGTTGAAGCAACAAAAAAACACTGTTGACTTTGGCTGTTCCCATAGGAGGACCCTGTTTGGTTCCAGGTAGAACCCTGTTTGGTTCCAGGTAGAACCCTGTTTGGTTACATGTAGAACCCTTTTTGGTTCCAGGTAGAACCCTGTTTGGTTCCAGGTAGAACCCTGTTTGGTTACATGTAGAACCCTTTTTGGTTCCAGGTAGAACCCTTTTTGGTTCCAGGTAGAACCCTGTTTGGTTCCAGGTAGAACCCTGTTTGGTTCCAGGTAGAACCCTGTTTGGTTACATGTAGAACCCTTTTTGGTTCCAGGTAGAACCCTGTTTGGTTCCAGGTAGAACCCTTTTTGGTTCCAGGTAGAACCCTGTTTGGTTACATGTAGAACCCTTTTTGGTTCCAGGTAGAACCCTGTTTGGTTACATGTAGAACCCTTTTTGGTTCCAGGTAGAACCATGTTTGGTTCCAGGTAGAACCCTGTTTGGTTCCAGGTAGAACCATTTTTGGTTCCAGGTAGAACCCTTTTTGGTTACATGTAGAAAGATGGAAAGGGTACTACATAGAACCAAAAGAGTTCTACCTGGAACCAAAGGGTTGTACCTCCTATGGGGACAACCAAATAACACTTTTTTTCTAAGAGTGTATAGGATGAAAAATACCGGCGTATTGGCGCAGGTACAGCCGACTAGCGCTAGCTAACGCTAGCTAACAACAACACAAAATGCAAAGTATCAAAATATTATCGTCCAAAATAGTATTTCGATATGGAACAATATGGATATTTTCCCAGGCAAGACAGGCAAGACAGGCAGGCAGGCAGGCAGACAGACAGACAGGCAGGCAGGCAGACAGACAGACAGACAGACAGACAGACAGACAGACAGACAGACAGACAGACAGACAGACAGACAGACAGACAGACAGACAGACAGACAGACAGACAGACAGACAGACAGCACTGACCCCTAGCCTGGAGAGACCAGCCTGGGTTCAAAATCAAATACTATTTTAAATCAGCCTAAAGCCACACTGGCAGTCCAGACAGCCTTAAAGCCACACTGGCAGTCCAGACAGCCTAAAGCCACAATGGCAGTCCAGAGAGCCTAAAGCCACACTGGCAGTCCAGACAGCCTTAAAGCAACACTGGCAGTCCAGACAGCCTAAAGCCACACTGGCAGTCCAGACAGCCTTAAAGCCACACTGGCAGTCCAGACAGCCTAAAGCCACACTGGCAGTCCAGACAGCCTTAAAGCCACACTGGCAGTCCAGACAGCCTTAAAGCCACACTGGCAGTCCAGACAGCCTTAAAGCAACACTGGCAGTCCAGACAGCCTTAAAGCCACACTGGCAGTCCAGACATCCTAAAGCCACACTGGCAGTCCAGACAGCCTTAAAGCCACACTGGCAGTCCAGACAGCCTAAAGCCACACTGGCAGTCCAGACAGCCTTAAAGCCACACTGGCAGTCCAGACAGCCTAAAGCCACACTGGCAGTCCAGACAGCCTAAAGCCACACTGGCAGTCTAGACAGCAAATGCTCAATGTATTGAAAAGATTTCTAACACTATCTGAACCCAGGTCTGGTCGGGTCGGGTCTGGTCTGCTGTGTGTGAGTGTGTGAGTGTGAGTGTGAGTGTGTGAGTGTGTGTGTGTAATCATGTTTCTATCCAACATTTTTATGCAACGAGGATAAAACATGTCAAGACAAACCTGATGGAAAAAGCACATTTGTTGGTAAACTTTTCTAAATGTCGACAAAACAAAATACGCAAGACAAGGTGGAATCTTTTTGTGTCTGTGAAATCAATGCACTCAACACTGCCCTTTCCCACCTGGACAAAAGGAACACCTACGTGAGAATGCTATTCATTGACTACAGCTCAGCGTTCAACACCATAGTGCCCTCAAAGCTCATCACTAAGCTAAGGACCCTGGGACTAAACACCTCCCTCTGCAACTGGATCCTGGACTTCCTGACGGGCCGCCCCCAGGTGGTGAGGGTAGGCAACAACACATCTGCTACGCTGATCCTCAACACTGGGGCCACTCAGGGGTGTGTGCTTAGTCCCCTCCTGTACTCTCTGTTCACTCATGACTGCGTGGCCAGGCACAACTCCAACACCATCATTACGTTTGCAGACGACACAACGGTGGTAGGTCTGACCCCCGACAACGATGAGACAGCCTATAGGGAGGAGGTCAGAGACCTGGCAGTGGGTGCCAGGACAACAACCTCAACGTGATCAAGACAAAGGAGACAATCGTGGACTACCGGAAAGGGAAGGCCGAGCACACCCCCATTCTCATCGACAGGGCTGTAGTGGACCAGGTTGAGAGCTTCAAGTTCCTTGGTGTCCACATCACCAACAAACAAGAATGGTCCAAACACACCAAGACAGTCGTGAAGAGGACACGACAAAACCTATTCCCCCTCGGGAGACTGAAAAGATTTGGCATGGGTCCCCAGATCCTCAAACGGTTCTACAGCTGCACCATTGAGAGCATCCTGACTGGTTGCATCACTGCCTGGTATGGAAACTGCTCGGCCTCAGACTGCAAAGCGCTACAGAGGGTAGTGCGTACGGCCAGTACATCACTGGGGCCAAGCTTCCTGCCATCCAGGACCTCTATACCAGGCGGTGTCAGAGGAAGGCCCTAAAAATTGCCAAAGACTCCAGCCACTATAGTCATAGACTGTTCTCTCTGCTACCGCACGGCAAGCGGTACCGGAGCGCCAAGTTTAGGTCCAAAAGGCTTCTTAACAGCTTCTACCCCCAAGCCATAACACTCCTGAACAGCTAATCAAAGGGCTACCCAGACCCCTCTTTTACACTGCTGCTACTCTCTGTTTATTATCTATGCATAGTTACTTTACCCCGACCTACATGTACATATTACCTCAATTACCTTGACTAACCGGTACCCCCTATATATAGCCTCCACATTGACTCTGTACCGGTACCCCCTGTATATAGCCTCCACATTGACTCTATACCGTAACACCCTGTATATAGCCTCCACATTGACTCTGTACCGTAATACCCTGTATATAGCCTCCACATTGACTCTGTACCGGTACCCCCTGTATATAGCCTAAACATTGACTCTGTACCGTAACACCCTGTATATAGCCTCCACATTGACTCTGTACCGGTACCCCCTGTATATAGCCTCCACATTGACTCTGTACCGGTAGCCCCTGTATATAGCCTCCACATTGACTCTGTACCGTAACACCCTGTATATAGCCTCCACATTGACTCTGTACTGTAACACCCTGTATATAGCCTCCACATTGACTCTGTACCGGTACCCCCTGTATATAGCCTCCACATTGACTCTGTACCGGTACCCCCTGTATATAGCCTCCACATTGACTCTGTACTGGTACCCCCTGTATATAGCCTCCACATTGACTCTGTACCGTAACACCCTGTATATAGCCTCCACATTGACTCTGTACCGGTACCCCCTGTATATAGCCTCCACATTGACTCTGTACCGTAACACCCTGTATATAGCCTCCACATTGACTCTGTACCGTAACACCCTGTATATAGCCTCCACATTGACTCTGTACCGGTGCCCCCTGTATATAGCCTCCACATTGACTCTGTACCGATACCCCCTGTATATAGCCTCCACATTGACTCTGTACCAGTACCCCCTGTATATAGCCTCCACATTGACTCTGTACCGGTACCCCCTGTATATAGCCTCCACATTGACTCTGTACCAGTACACCCTGTATATAGCCTCCACATTGACTCTGTACCGGTACCCCCTGTATAAAGCCTCCACATTGACTCTGTACCGGTACCCCCTGTATATAGCCTCCACATTGACTCTGTACCAGTACCCCCTGTATATAGCCTCCACATTGACTCTGTACCGGTACCCCCTGTATATAGCCTCCACATTGACTCTGTACCGGTACACCCTGTATATAGCCTCCACATTGACTCTGTACTGGTACCCCCTGTATATAGCCTCCACATTGACTCTGTACCGGTACCCCCTGTATATAGCCTCCACATTGACTCTGTACCGGTACCCCCTGTATATAGCCTCCACATTGACTCTGTACCGGTACCCCCTGTATATAGCCTCCACATTGACTCTGTACCGGTACCCCCTGTATATAACCTCCACATTGACTCTGTACCGTAACACCCTGTATATAGCCTCCACACTGACTCTGTACCAGTACCCCCTGTATATAGCCTCCACATTGACTCTGTACCGGTACCCCCTGTATATAGCCTCCACATTGACTCTGTACTGGTACCCCCTGTATATAGCCTCCACATTGACTCTGTACCGTAACACCCTGTATATAGCCTCCACATTGACTCTGTACCGGTACCCCCTGTATATAGCCTCCACATTGACTCTGTACCATAACACCCTGTATATAGCCTCCACATTGACTCTGTACCGTAACACCCTGTATATAGCCTCCACATTGACTCTGTACCGGTGCCCCCTGTATATAGCCTCCACATTGACTCTGTACCGATACCCCCTGTATATAGCCTCCACATTGACTCTGTACCAGTACCCCCTGTATATAGCCTCCACATTGACTCTGTACCGGTACCCCCTGTATATAGCCTCCACATTGACTCTGTACCAGTACACCCTGTATATAGCCTCCACATTGACTCTGTACCGGTACCCCCTGTATAAAGCCTCCACA
>NC_052314.1:1145074-1177574 GCF_016432855.1 Salvelinus namaycush | reverse complement strand
GAGAGAGAGATGAGTTGAGAGAGAGTTGAGAGAGAGAAAGAGAGAGAAAGAGAGAGAGATGAAGAGAGAGAGATGAGTAGAGAGAGAGATGAGTAGAGAGAGAGATGAGTAGAGAGAGAGATGAGTAGAGAGAGAGATGAGTAGAGAGAGAGATGAGTAGAGAGAGAGTAGAGAGAGTAGAGAGAGCAAGTGAAAGAAAAAGAGTCCCATCCACCAAACTACCAGGTGTGAAATAGGGAAGAGTCTCAGGGACTATGCTAATTAGGTATAGAGCAGACCTAACCCACTCTATTAACTTAGTCAAAACTGGAACAAAACTGGCGAGAAATTAATAAGGAAATTATCTCAACAGAGAAACATGTCCTCATGTGTGCTACCTATATTCCCCCAATAGAATCCCCAAACATTAACGATGACAGCTTCTCCATCCTAGAGAGGGAGATCAACAATGTTCAGGCCCAAGAACATGTACTAATCTGTGGTGACCTAAACACAAAGAATTATCCATCCAAAACAGAGATATATCCATAAATCACTTCTCCAATATTTTTGGCTCTATGAACTACAGGACAAAATACAAACCCTCCAACCCAAAAAGGCCTGTGATGTTGATGGTATTCTCAATTAAATGATAAAATATACAGACCACAATTTCCAATTGGCTATACTTAAACTTTTTAACATCATCATTAGCTCTGTCAAATTAGCTTTTTACGAAATTAAAACTGACCACAATTCACCCAAACAAACAAAATAAAAGCAAAGTCTTCTCATGCTTTGTTGATTTCAAATGGATTCAAATTCACTTTAACATTTTGTTACGATACAGCCTTATTCTAAAATGGATTAAGTCGTTTTTCCCCCTCAATCTACACACAATACCCCAATTGAGAAAGCAAAAACATGTTTTTAGAAATAAAAATAAAATGAAATATCACATTTACATAAGTATATCCAGTACTTTGTTGAAGCACTTTTTGCAGCCTTGAGTCTTCTTGGGTATGACGCTACAAGCTTGGCACACCTGTATTTGGGGAGTTTCTCCCAATCTTCTCTGCAGATCCTCTCAAGCTCTGTCAGGTTGGAAGGGGAACGTCACTGCACAACTATCTTCAGGTCTCTCCAAAGATGTTTGTTTCGGTTTCAAGTCAATCAAGTTCAAGTCCGGGCTCTGGCTTGGCAAAAAAAACATTCAGAGACTTGTGCCAAAGCCACTAATGCGTTTTACCCTGCATGTGAATCTCATTAAGACAAAAAAAATGGTGTTCCAAAAAAGGTCCAGTTGCCAGGACCACCAATACAAATTCCATCTCGACATCGTTGCCCTAGAGCACAAAAAAAATATATACGTACAGTGCCTTGCAAAAGTATTCACCCCCTTGGCGTATTTCCTATTTTATTTCATTACAACCTGTAATTTAATTGGATTTTTATTTGGATTTCATGTAATGGACATACACAAAATAGTCCAAATTGGTGAAGTGAAATGAAAAAAAAAATGCTTGTTTCCCAAACAATTAAAAATACTATTTGAAAAGGGGTGTGTGTATATGTATTCACCCCTTTTGCTATGAAACCCCTAAATAAGATCTGTGTGAAATGTAAGTGTCACATGATCTGTCACATAATCTCAGTATATATAAACCTGTTCTGAAAGGCCCCAGAGTCTGCAACACCACTAAGCAAGGGGCACCACCAAGCAAGAGTCACCATGAAGACCAATGTGCTCTCCAAACAGGTCAGGGACAAAGTTGTGAAGAAGTACGGATCAGGGTTGGGTTCTAAAAAAATATCAGAAACTTTGAACATCCCACAGAGCACCATTAAATCCATTATTAAACAATTGAAAGAATATGGCACCACAACAAACCTGTCAAAAGAGGGCCCCCCACCAAATCTCACGGACCAGGCAAGGAGGACATTAATCAGAGAGGCAACAAAGAGACCAAAGATAACCCTGAAGGAGCTGCAAAGCTCCACAGCGGAGATTGGAGTATCTGTCCATAGGACCACTTTAAGCCGTACACTCCACAGAGCTGGGCTTTATGGAAGAGTGGCCAGAAAAAAAAGCTATTGCTAAAAGAAAAAAATAAGCAAACAAGTTTGGTGTACGCCAACAGGCTTGTGGGAGACTCCCCAAACATATGGAAGAAGGTACTCTGGTCAGATGAGACTAAAATTGAGCTTTTTGGCCATCAAGGAAAACGCTATTTCTGGCGCAAACCCAACACCTCTCATCACCCCGAGAACAGCATCCCCACAGTGAAAAATGGTGGTGGCAGCATCATGCTGTGGGGATGTTTTTCATAGCAGGAACTTGGAAACTGGTCAGAATTGAAGGAATGATGGATGGAGCTAAATACAGGAACATTCTTGAGGGAAACCTGTTTCAGTATTCCAGAGATTTGAGACTGGGACGGAGGTTCCCCAAGATACTTGCAGCTGTAATGGCTGCAAAAGGTGGCTCTACAAAGTATTGACTTTGGGGGAATAGTTATACAAGCTCAAATTTTTTGTTTTTTTTGTCTTATTTCTTGTTTGTTTCACAATAAAAAATATGTTGCATCTGCAAAATGGTAGTCATGATGTGTAAATCAAATAATACAACCCCCCCAAAAAATCTATTTAGTTTCCGGTTGTTAAGCAATAAAATAGGAAAAATGCCAAAGGGGGTGAATACTTTCGCAAGCCACTGGAACACGGCCTAAACCACAGGAAACTTACACAAAGTTGTGAACAATCTGAGAGACAAGGTAAGAAGGGCCTTATATAGCATAACATAAAATTCAACATACCAATTAGGATCTGGCTAAAAATACTTGAATCAGTTATAGAACCCATTGCCCTTTATGGTTGTGAGGTCTGGAGTCCGCTCACCAATTCACAAAATGGGAAAAACAACAAATTGAGACTCTGCATGCAGAATTCTGCAAAAAATATCCTCTCTGTACAACGTAAAACACCAAATAATGCATGCAGAGCAGAATTAGACCGATACCCGCTAATTATCAAAATCCAGAAAAGAGCCGTTCAATTCTACAACCACCTAAAAGGAAGCAATTCCCAAACCTTCCATAACAAAGCCATCACCTACAGAGAGATGAACCTGGAGAAGAGTCCCCTAAGCCAGCTGGTCCTGGGGCTCTGTTCACAAACACAAACAGACCCCACAGAACCCCAGGACAGCAACACATTTAGAACGAACCAAATGATTAGAAAACAAAAAGATAATTACTTGACACATTGGAAAGAATTGACCAAACAAACAGAGCAAACTAGAATGCTATTTGGCGCCGACGGACATGGCAGCTCTGCTTCTAGCTCCTAGGCAAACTGCAGTATTACTTTTTTTGTGTGTAATTTCTTACATTATTAGCCCAGAAAGTTTTTTTTTTTGTTCAAAGGATCCAATTCGGGAAAGTCGTATTCCTGGTTGTAACTCACCCGTATTACGACCAAGAATACGACTTTCCCGAATTGGATCCTTTGTTCGTACCCCCCAAGGCAATTGAACTTATCCCAGAAGCTGCTCCAAGACGCCACCGGAGAAGAAGAGGTATTCGGGGTGGTCCAACTCAGGAGACGGACACACCATTCACAGCTTCCAGGTATATTACTCGCTAATGTTCAGCCTCGGGACAATAAAGTAGACGAGCTCAGGGCGAGGATCTCCTTTCAGAGAGACATTAGGGACTGTAACATAGTCTGTTTCACGGAATCATGGCTCTCTCTGGATATACTGTCCCCGTCCATACAGCCAACTGGGTTCTCAGTTAATCGCGCAGACAGGAATAAAGAACTCTCCGGGAAGATTATGATTATGATAACTCAAGCCCTTTTGTTCAACCTAGAATACCTCACAATCAAATGCCAACCGTATCACCTCCCAAGAGAATTATCTTTGTTTATAGGCAATCTCAAGCCGATACCACGACGGCCCTAAAGGAACTACACTGGACTTTATGCAAACTAGAAACCACATATCCTGAGGCCACATTTATTGTAGCTGAGGATTTTAACAAAGCAAATTTGAAGAAAACGCTACGAAAGTTCTATCAACACATTGACTGTGGCACTTGCTCTGGTAAAACACTAGATCACTGCTACTCGCTTTTTCGAGATGCCTACAAGGCCCTCCCCTGCCCTCCCTTCGGCAAATCAGATCACGACTCCATTTTGCTCCTCCCTTCCTATAGGCAGAAACTCAAACAGGAAGTACCTGTGCTAAGGTCTATTCAACGCAGGTCTGACCAATCGGAATCCATGCTTCAGGATTATTTTGATCACGCGGACTGGGATACGTTCCGGGTACCCTCTGAGAATAACATTGACGCTTACACGGACACATTACTGAGTTCATCAGGAAGCATATAGAGGATGTTGTTCCCACAACCTACCCAAACCAGAAACCGTGTATGGATGGCAGCACTCGTGCAAATCTGAAAGCATTTAACTGTGACTGGGAATATGGTAGAATACAAACAGGCAAAACATCAGTACAGAGACAAAGTGGAGTCACATTTCAAATCTGAAAGCGTGAACCACTGCATTTAACCATGGCAAGGTGACTGGGAATATGGCAGAACACAAACAGTCTAGTCATTCCCTCCGCAAGGCAATCAAACAAGCAAAACGTCAGAGACAAAGTGGAGTCGCAATTCAACGGCTCAAACTCGAGACGTATGTGGCAGGGTCTACAGACAATCACCTTCTTCGCCTGCTTTGAGGATAACACGGTGCCACAGACGTGGCCGGCTCCCAAGGACTGTGGGCTCTCCTTCTCTGTTGCCGACGTGAGTAAGACATTTAAGCGTGTTAACATTCACAAGGCTGCCGGCCCAGACGACATCCTTAGCCGCGGCCTCAGAGCATGTGCCGACCAGCTGGCTGGAGTGTTTACGAACATATTCAAACACTCCCTATCCCATTCTGCTGTCCCTACATGCTTCAAGATATCCACCATTGTTCCTGTACCCAAGAAGGCAAAGGTAACTGAACTAAATGACTATCGCCCCGTAGCACTCACCTCTGTCATCATGAAATGCTTTGCTACTTCATTTTGCTTACCGCCCCAATAGAGCCATAGACGATGCTATCGCCATCGCACTGCACACTGCCCTGTCCCATCTGGACAAGAGGAATACCTATGTAATAATCCTGTGTGTGTGTGTGTGTGTGTGTGTGTGTGTGTGTGTGTGTGTGTGTGTGTGTGTGTGTGTGTGTGTGTGTGTGTGTGTGTGTGTGTGTGTGTGTGTGTGTTTGTGTGTGCGTGCGTGCGTGCGTGCGTGCGTGCGTGCGTGCGTGCGTGCGTGCGTGTGTGCGTGCGTGCGATCATGCTCTGTTTCTCTGCTGAGGCCTGGCTAACCAGCATTAACGCTGTTGGCTGCTGCTGTATAGTCAGACTATTAAGGAAATACAACATGCTTCATGTAATCAGTGATGCAGTCCGGTCAGAGCTGTTCAGTTGGAAGGACAGACACGACCACAGAGTGTATGGAGATACCGTAATAATAACATACTGAATATAACAGAAAGGTCAGGCCATTGTGCAGAGATAATCACTAAATATGGCAGAACAGCCTAACCAATGATATCAACATTATAGTTTTAACTTAGTTTTGCTTTGAGGCTATATCGTGTTTTGTTTACATTTACTTTGTTTACAAACACTTGTGTAACAAAATGCTTACGTTGTGTTCTGATGGGATACAACGGTTGAACGAAGCTCGTGTTTAACTCTTCAATAATTCTGTCCCGGTTCCGGTTCATTGAAACGTGTGACTCATCTCATGGCTTTTCTTTGGCAAAATAACTTATTTCATAATAATTGTCAACATATAACATCACATGAAGGTGTAGGACGTTCTCCATTAATAACTCGCATATTCTATCGGTTGACCTTTCACCTGAGGGAACAGGGCGGCTCTCAACACCCGACAACAGAAAAAGTTGCCCACTACTATCCGAGAGATCGTTCGTGAGGAAATTACCTCTGCCCTCGGCTTCCAATTAAAACTGCAGCAGAAATCGGGGGGGGGGGCTCTGACCTATGTGTAGAAGAGGATCAGCATCTACCCAGAACTGAGTGGTGAACTGCTGAAACAGAAGTTGACCTACAAAAGAGGTGAGATCCCAGCTACGCAAGCTAAACCTGAGACGAGGCTTCATCCTCCAAGCAAAACTCATCTTGACCTTCCACAACACAACACACACACACACGTGTTTTCCCACTGCCAAGGAGGCTCAAGACTTCTTTGATAAGCACATCCAACACACAAGGGGACGAACCGGGCAGATCTAAGCTAACCCTATTATGACTGGCTCAATATTCAGGTATGCTATCCATATAGCATCACACAGCCTAGCCTATGGCTGTGTTGCTGCCCTCAGCATAAGATAATGATGAAAAAACCCTATTAATATTATTCATATTGCTGGGCATTGGACTTGGTTATTATTATATTGCCTATAGTCCAGGGCATTTATACATTGATGACTCCACACCAATTAATGAACAACGGACAATATTTTGAAGTGCCATACAGACTGGATTTTCTTCCTTTCTGGGTTACAGCACATTGAATCCCTATGGGCCGAACTGTTTAGGATGGATGGGTTTCCACACAATTTGTTTTTGCTTGTTTATTTTTTCTTCCTACGTTTAAGGTCATTTAGAGCATATTGCTACTAATAATAAGGATGATGTTTAGGTATTTCTGTTACCACTAATAATAAGGCTGTTTAGGCTTTCTGTTACCACAAATAATAAGGATGTTTAGGTATTTATGTTACCACTAATAATAAGGCTGATGTTTAGGTATTTATGTTACCACTAATAATAAGGCTGTTTAGGTATTTATGTTACCACTAATAATAAGGCTGATGTTTAGGTATTTCTGTTACCACTAATAATAAGGCTGATGTTTAGGTATTTATGTTACCACTAATAATAAGGCTGTTTAGGTATTTATGTTACCACTAATAATAAGGCTGTTTAGGTATTTATGTTACCACTAATAATAAGGCTGTTTAGGTATTTATGTTACCACTAATAATAAGGCTGATGTTTAGGTATTTATGTTACCACTAATAATAAGGCTGATGTTTAGCTATTTCTGTTACCACTAATAATAAGGCTGATGTTTAGATATTTCTGTTACCACTAATAATAAGGCTGATGTTTAGATATTTATGTTACCACTAATAATAAGGCTGATGTTTAGGCTTTCTGTTACCACTAATAATAAGGCTGTTTAGGTATTTCTGTTACCACTAATAATAAGGCTGATGTTTAGGTATTTCTGTTACCACTAATAATAAGGATGTTTAGGTATTTCTGTTACCACTAATAATAAGGCTGATGTTTAGGTATTTCTGTTACCACTAATAATAAGGCTGTTTAGGCTTTCTGTTACCACAAATAATAAGGATGTTTAGGCTTTCTGTTACCACTAATAATAAGGCTGATGTTTAGGTATTTATGTTACCACTAATAATAAGGCTGATGTTTAGGTATTTATGTTACCACTAATAATAAGGCTGTTTAGGTATTTATGTTACCACTAATAATAAGGCTGATGTTTAGGTATTTATGTTACCACTAATAATAAGGCTGATGTTTAGCTATTTCTGTTACCACTAATAATAAGGCTGATGTTTAGATATTTATGTTACCACTAATAATAAGGCTGATGTTTAGATATTTATGTTACCACTAATAATAAGGCTGATGTTTAGGCTTTCTGTTACCACTAATAATAAGGCTGTTTAGGTATTTATGTTACCACTAATAATAAGGCTGATGTTTAGGTATTTCTGTTACCACTAATAATAAGGATGTTTAGGTATTTCTGTTACCACTAATAATAAGGCTGATGTTTAGGTATTTCTGTTACCACTCATAATAAGGCTGATGTTTAGGTATTTATGTTACCACTAATAATAAGGATGATGTTGGATTCGAACCAGGGTCTGTAGTGACGCCCCACTGAGATGCAGTGCCTTAGACCGCTGAACCAGGGTCTGTAGTGATGCCTCACTGAGATGCAGTGCCTTAGACCACTGTGATACAGCCTGGTTTCGAACCAGGGTCTGTAGTGACGCCCCACTGAGATGCAGTGCCTTAGACCGCTGTGATACAGCCTGGATGTGAACCAAGGTCTGTAGTGACGCCCCTAGCACTGAGATGCAGTGTCTTAGACCGCTGAACCAGTGTCTGTAGTGACGCCTCACTGAGATGCAGTGCCTTAGACCGCTGTGATACAGCCTGGATTCGAACCAGGGTCTGTAAAGACGCCCCACTGAGAAGCAGTGCCTTAGACCGAAGTGCCACTCCGGAGCCCATTGTTAGAGTTAACTGAATTCCATCTGGACAGACATGAATACTATTTTGGACATGCAGGACAAATCTAATAATACCAACTACAATTCACAAACAAACAAGGCTCTCCATCATATACTCTCTGATTATAACCTCATTGATGCCTGGGGAACGCATAATCCTAAAAGCCAAAGAGTACACTTTTACTCAAAACAAGTATAAGTCATTTTTACGAATCGATTTTTTCATACTATTATCTACACCTCTATTTTCTTGAATCAACAAAAATATAAATTAGGTATATGATCTTGTTTAGTGATTATCTCTGCACAATGGCATATGATCTTGTTTGACCACCATGCTAGCTATCGCAACATTTCAAATGTCAGAATCTTCTAGAAGAGCTACAAAATGGGATTTTCAAACGTTTCATTACTACAAAATGATGTATTCTGTGATCAATTTGCTAGTTGAACTAAATGAATGAATAATGATCAGTAAAAATGTGGTCTATGACCCACCACCCGGATTCAATGGGATGCCATCAAAGGTTTTATTTAAAAAATAATGCAACTGCATTTTTATCTGGGTTGAATAAAACACAATTAAAGAAAATGTGGTTAACTGTGTTAGAACGTTCTCAACAAACACACTGGACAGAGAGCAGAATTTATATTGATAAGACAGAGAGCAGAATTTATATTGATAAGACAGAGAGCAGAATTTATATTGATTAGACAGAGAGCAGAATTTATATTGATTAGACAGAGAGCAGAATTTATATTGATTAGACAGAGAGCAGAATTTATATTGATTAGACAGAGAGCAGAATTTATATTGATTAGACAGAGAGCAGAATTTACCATCCATGGAGTTAGATTCAACCATTACTTCCATGGTAATCGTCCCAGTCGTTTACTGGCAAACAAGCTACGCAGTAATGATCAATTAGCTGATATAGCAACTACTTCATCTGAAATAGGGGAATTACTATTGTAAACCCAAATTAATCAATCAAAAGATTCTCCCGCTTCAATAAAGAATTGTACACCTCTGATTGTAAATCTACACCAAGCCAGACTAAGTCCATTCTAAAACAGTAACTCCTCTTCTCTCAACAGAGGAAGCCGCCTCGCTGGGAGCCCAAATCTCTCTCCATGACCTCAAAAGGGCATTGGATAACATGAATAAACACCTCCCTCTGCAACTGGATCCTGGACTTCCTGACGCGCCACCCCCAGGTGGTGAGGGTAGGCAGCAACACGTCTGCAACGCTGATCCTCAACACTGGAGCTCCCCAGGGGTGCGTGCTCAGTCCCCTCCTGTACTCCCTGTTCACCCACGACTGCATGGTCAGGCACGACTCCAACACCATCATTAAGTTTGCAGACGACACAACAGTGGTAGGCCTGATCACCGACAACAGCCTATAGGGAGAAAGTCAGAGATCTGGCCGGGTGGTGCCAGAATAACAACCTATCCCTCAACGTAACCAAGACTAAGGAGATCATTGTGGACTACAGTAAAAGGAGGACCGAGCACGCCCCCATTAACATCGACAGGGCTGTAGTGGAGCAGGTTGAGAGCTTCAAGTTCCTTGGTGTCCACATCAACAACAAACTAGAATGGTCCAAACACACCAAGACAGTCGTGAAGAGGGCACGACAAAGCCTATTCCCCCTCAGGAAACAAAAAAGATTTGGCATGGGTCCTCAGATCCTCAAAAGGTTCTACAGCTGCACCATCGAGAGCATCCTGACTGGTTGCATCCCTGCCTGGTATGGCAACTGCTCGGCCTCTGACCGCAAGGCACTACCGAGGGTAGTGCGTACGGCCCAGTACATCACTGGGGCTAAGCTGCCTGCCATCCAGGACCTCTACACCAGGCGGTGTCAGAGGAAGGCCCCAAAAATTGTCAAAGACCCCAGCCTACCCCAGTCATAGACTGTTCTCTCTACTACCACATGGCAAGAGGTACCGGAGCGCCAAGTCTAGGTCCAAGAGGCTTCTCAACAGTTTTTACCCCCAAGCCATAAGACTCCTGAACAGTTAATCAAATGGCTACCTGGACTATTTGCATTGTGTGCACCCCCCAACCCCTCTTTTTACGCTGCTGCTACTCTCTGTTTATCATATATGCATAGTCAGTTTAACTATACATTCATGTACATACTACCTCAATTGGGCCGGCCAACCAGTGCTCCCGCACATTGGTTACACGGACTATCTGCATTGTGTCTCGCCACAAACCACCCGCCAACCCCTCTTTTACGCTACTGCTACTCTCTGTTCATCATATATGCATAGTCACTTTAACCATATCTACATGTACATACTACCTCAATCAGCCTGACTAACTGGTGTCTGTATGTAGCCTCGCTACTTTAATAGCCTCGCTACTGTATATAGCCTGTCTTTTTACTGTTGTTTTATTTCTTTACCTACCTATTGTTCACCTAATACATTTTTTGCACTATTGGTTAGAGCCTGTAAGAAAGCATTTCACTGTAAGGTCTACTACACCTGTTGTATTCAGCACACGTGAGAAATAAACTTTGATTTGATTTGATTGGATAGCATGAATAAAGGGCATTGGATAACATGAATAAAGGGCATTGGATAACATGGATAAAGGGCATTGGATAACATGAATAAAGGGCATTGGATAACATGAATAAAAGGCATTGGATAACATGGATAAAGGGCATTGGATAACATGAATAAAGGGCATTGGATAACATGAATAAAGGGCATTGGATAACATGAATAAAGGGCATTGGATAACATGAATAAAGGGCATTGGATAAAGGGCATTGGATAACATGAATAAAGGGCATTGGATAACATGAATAAAGGGCATTGGATAACATGAATAAAGGGCATTGGATAACATGAATAAAGGGCATTGGATAACATGAATAAAGGGCATTGGATAACATGAATAAAGGGCATTGGATAACATGAATAAAGGGCATTGGATAACATGAATAAAGGGCATTGGATAACATGAATAAAGGGCATTGGATAACATGAATAAAGGGCATTGGATAACATGAATAAAGGGCATTGGATAACATGAATAAAGGACATTGGATAACATGAATAAAGGGCATTGGATAACATGAATAAAGGGCATTGGATAACATGAATAAAGGGCATTGGATAACATGAATGGTTGTGATGCTGGTAGGATGTACTTCCAAATTCTCTAAAACAACGTTTGAGTCGGCTTATGGTGCAGAAATGTTCATTAAATTCTCTGGCAACAGCTCTGGTGGACATTCCTGCAGTCTTCATGCCAATTGCACCCTCCCTCAAAACTTGAGATATCTGTGGAATTGTGGCTTAACAAAACGGCACATTTTAGAGAGGCCTTTTTACTGTCCCCAGCACAAGGTGCACCTGTGTAATGATCATGCTGTTTAATCAGCTTCTTGATATGCCACACCTGTCAGGTGGATGGATTATCTTGGAAAAGGAGAAATACTCGCTAACAGGGATGTAAACAAATTTGTGCACAACATTTTTGAGAAATAATGTTTTTGTGCATATGGAACATTTCTGGGATCTTTTATCTCATGAAACATAGGATCAACACTTCACATGCTGCGTTTATATTTTAGTTCAGTGTATTATTCAATACCAGGACAAAAATACATATAAGAATGGCTTCCATTTTACGGGCTCTTAACCAATTTTTCTATTTTATGTGTTTTTTCGCATTGTTTGTAACTTATTTTGTACATAATGTTTCTGACGCCGTCTCTTATGACCATAAATAGTTTCTGGACATCAGGACAGCGATTAATCACCTCGTACTGGACGAAGATTTTTGCTTTAGGATATACTGATGCTCCCGGACCAGGCCCAAATCCCCGACCCAAGACCAGGCCCAAATCCCCGACCCAAGACCAGGCCCAAATCCCCGACCCAAGACCAGGCCCAAGAGAGTTTTCATCTATATTTACCACAACTAAGACCACTCAACTCCAGTTCTGACGACGGAGGTGGGCAATTGGCATGAAGACTGCAGGAATGTCAACCAGAGTTGTTGCCAGAGAATAGCTGTATAGGGCCATAAGCAAACGAGAAAAATGCTCAATGCTCACATCAATACCATCATCCTAGAAACCCTAGACCCATTCCAATTCGCATACCGCCCCAACAGATCCACAGATGACGCAAACTCTATTGCACTCCACACTGCCCAGGGGTGCTCCCCAGGGGTGCATGCTCAGTCCGCTCCTGTACTCCCTGTTCACCCACGACGGCGTGGCCAAGCACGACTCCATCACCATCATTAAGTTTGCAGACGACACAACGTGGTAGGCCTGATCACCGACAACGATGATACAGCCTATAGGGAGAAGATCAGAGACCTGGCAGTGTGGTGCCAACAACCTCTACTTCAAGATAAAGGAGATGATTGTGGCAGTAAAAAGGAGTGCCGAGCACCATAGTCACAGACTGTTTTCTTTGCTACCGCACGGCAAGCGGTAACCGGAGCACCATGTCTTGGTCCAAAAAGGCTTCTTAACAGCTTCTACCCCCAAAGCCATAAAACTGCTGAGCAATTAATCAAATGGCTACCTGGACTATTTACATTGACCTCCCCCCTATTTTTATGCTGCTGCTAATGTCACGCCTGCTCCCGCTCTACCTCTCTGGCGCTCGAGGGCGTCAGGCTGCCCATCATTACGCGCATCAGCGCTCATTGGACTCACCTGGACTTGCCAGGTGTCTAACTGTCTGCTCCCCCTGTTTGTTCCCTGTGTCTGCATTAATGTTGTTATGTGTTCACGACCCTTACAACTACTCTGTTTATTATCTATGCATAGTCACTTTACCTCTAACTACATGTACATATTACCTCAACTACCTCGACTAACCTGTACCCCCGCACATTGACTTGGTACCACCTGTATATAGCCTCCACATTGACTCTGTACCGTAACACCCTGTATATAGCCTCCACATTGACTCTGTACCGTAACACCCTGTATATAGCCTCCACATTGACTCTGTACTGGCACCCCCCTGTATATAGCCTCCACATTGACTCTGTACCGGTACCCCCTGTATATTGCCTCCACATTGACTCTGTACCGGTACCCCCTGTATATAGCCTCCACATTGACTCTGTACTATAACACCCTGTATATAGTCTCCACATTGACTCTGTACCGTAACACCCTGTATATAGCCTCCACATTGACTCTGTACCGGTACCCCCTGTATATAGCCTCCACATTGACTCTGTACCGGTACCCCCTGTATATTGCCTCCACATTGACTCTGTACCGGTACCCCCTGTATATAGCCTCCACATTGACTCTGTACTATAACACCCTGTATATAGTCTCCACATTGACTCTGTACCGTAACACCCTGTATATAGCCTCCACATTGACTCTGTACCGTAACACCCTGTATATAGCCTCCACATTGACTCTGTACCGTAACACCCTGTATATAGCCTCCACATTGACTCTGTACCGTAACACC
This sequence comes from Salvelinus namaycush, assembly GCF_016432855.1. Classification (NCBI taxonomy): domain Eukaryota; kingdom Metazoa; phylum Chordata; class Actinopteri; order Salmoniformes; family Salmonidae; genus Salvelinus; species Salvelinus namaycush. The sequence goes on along the minus strand of NC_052314.1, from coordinate 1,163,749 downwards.
CTGTATATAGCCTCCACATTGACTCGGTACCGGTACCCCCTGTATATAGCCTCCACATTGACTCTGTACCGTAACACCCTGTATATAGCCTCCACATTGACTCTGTACTATAACACCCTGTATATAGTCTCCACATTGACTCTGTACCGGCACCCCCCTGTATATAGCCTCCACATTGACTCTGTACCGTAATACCCTGTATATAGTCTCCACATTGACTCTGTACCGGTACACCCTGTATATAGCCTCCACATTGACTCTGTACCGGTAGCCCCTGTATATAGTCTCCACGTTGACTCTGTACCGGCACCCCCCTGTATATAGCCTCCACATTGACTCTGTACCGTAACACCCTGTATATAGCCTCCACATTGACTCTGTACCGGTACACCCTGTATATAGCCTCCACATTGACTCTGTACTGGTACACCCTGTATATAGTCTCCACATTGACTCTGTACCGTAACACCCTGTATATAGTCTCCACGTTGACTCTGTACCGTAACACCCTGTATATAGTCTCCACATTGACTCTGTACCGGTACCCCCTGTATATAGCCTCCACATTGACTCTGTACTGGTACCCCCTGTATATAGTCTCCACATTGACTCTGTACCGTAACACCCTGTATATAGTCTCCACGTTGACTCTGTACCGTAACACCCTGTATATAGTCTCCACATTGACTCTGTACCGTAACACCCTGTATATAGCCTCCACATTGACTCTGTACCGTAACACCCTGTATATAGCCTTCACATTGACTCTGTACCGGTACCCCCTGTATATAGCCTCCACATTGACTCTGTACCGTAACACCCTGTATATAGTCTCCACGTTGACTCTGTACCGTAACACCCTGTATATAGTCTCAACATTGACTCTGTACCGGTACCCCCTGTATATAGCCTCCACATTGACTCTGTACCGGTACCCCCTGTATATAGCCTCCACATTGACTCTGTACCGGTACTCCCTGTATATAGCCTCCACATTGACTCTGTACCGTAATACCCTGTATATAGCCTCCACATTGACTCAGTACCGTAACACCCTGTATATAGCCTCCACATTGACTCTGTACCGTAACACCCTGTATATAGCCTCGTTGTTGTTATTTTATTGTTGCTCTTTTAATTTTTTACTTTATTTTATTTAGTAAATATTTTTCTTAAAACTGCATTGTTGGTTAAGGGCTTGTAAGCATTTCACGGTAAGCATACACCTGTTTTATTCGGCCCATGTGACAAATACAATTTGATTTGATTTGCTTTAATGATTTATTCTACATTTCGTATCCCCCAGGTGCTGGACAATGTAAATAAGAACATGGCTTGGCTAAAGAGCCCTATATTCTACCTTGGTTGTATAGAGTTTGTCATATGATTGAGTGTAGTCTGGCCCAGGAGTGTGAAGGTGAACGGAAAAGCTCTGGAGCAACGAACCGCCCTTGCTGTCTCTGCCTGGCCGGTTCCCCTCTCTCCACTGGGATTCTCTGCCTCTAACCCTATTACAGGGGCTGAGTCACTGGCTTACTGGTGCTCTTCCATGCCGTCCCTAGGAGGGGTGCGTCACTTGAGTGGGTTGAGTCACTTACGTGATCTTCCTGTCTGGGTTGGCGCCACCCTTGGGTTGTGCCGTGGCAGATATCTTTGTGGGCTACACTCGGCCTTGTCTCAGGATGGTAAGTTGGTGGTTGAAGATATCCCTCTAGTGGTGTAGGGGCTGTGCTTTGGCAAAGTGGGTGGGGTTATATCCTGCCTGTTTGGCCCTGTCCGGGGGTATCATCGGATGGGGCCACAGTGTCTCCTGGCCCCTCCTGTTTCAGCCTCCAGTATTTATGCTGCAGTAGTTTATGTGTCAGGGGGCTAGGGTCCGTCTGATATATCTGAAGTACTTCTCCTGTCTTATCCGGTGTCCTGTGTGAATTTTAGTATGCTTTTTCTCTTTCTCTCTTTCTTTCTCTCTTTCTTTCTCTCTTTTACTCTCTTCTCTCGGAGGACCTGAGCCCCAGGACCATGCCTCAGGACTACCTGGCCTTATGACTCCTTGCTGTCCCCAGGCTACCTGGTCGTGCTGCTGCTCCAGTTTCAGCTGTTCTGCCTGAGGCTATGGAACCCTGACCTGTTCACCGGACGTGCTACCTGTCCCAGACCTGCTGTTTTCAACTCTCTAGAGACAGCAGAAGCGGTAGAGATACTCTGAATGATCGGCTATGAAAAGCCAACTGACATTTACTCCTGAGGTGCTGACCTGTTGCACCCTCGACAACTACTGTGATTATTATTATTTGACCCTGCTGGTCATCTATGAACGTTTGAACATCTTGGCCATGTTCTGTTATAATCTCCACCCGGCACAGCCAGAAGAGGACTGGCCACCCCTCATAGCCTGGTTCCTCTCTAGGTTTCTTCCTAGGTTTTGGCCTTTCTAGGGAGTTTTTCCCAGCCACCGTGCTTCTACACCTGCATTGCTTGCTGTTTGGGGTTTTAGGCTGGGTTTCTGTACAGCACTTTGTGAGATCAGCTGATGTAAGAAGGGCTTTATAAATACATTTCATTGATTGATTTGATACAGCACTATGTTCTGCCTTGGCTTGGCTATAGAGCGATATATTCTGCCTTGGTTTGGCTATAGAGCGATATATTCTGCCTTGGCTTGGCTATAGAGTGATATATTCTGCCTTGGCTTGGCTATAGAGCGATATATTCTGCCTTGGCTTGGCTATAGAGCGATATATTCTGCCTTGGTTTGGCTATAGAGCGATATATTCTGCCTTGGCTTGGCTATAAAGCGATATATTCTGCCTTGGCTGGGCTATAGAGCACTATATTCTGCCTTGGCTTGGCTATAGAGTGATATATTCTGCCTTGTCTTGGCTATAGAGTGATATATTCTGCCTTGTCTTGGCTATAGAGCGATATATTCTGCCTTGGCTTGGCTATAGAGCGATATATTCTGCCTTGGTTTGGCTATAGAGCGATATATTCTGCCTTGGCTTGGCTATGGAGCGATATATTCTGCTTTGGCTTGGCTATAGAGTGATATATTCTGCCTTGGCTTGGCTATAGAGTGATATATTCTGCCTTGGCTTGGCTATAGAGCGATATATTCTGCCTTGGCTTGGCTATAGAGCACTATATTCTGCCTTGGTTGTATAGAGCGATATATTCTGCCTTGGTTGTATAGAGCGATATATTCTGCCTTGGTTGTATAGAGCGATATATTCTGCCTTGGTTGTATAGAGCGATATATTCTGCCTTGGTTGTATAGAGCGATATATTCTGCCTTGGTTGTATAGAGCGATATATTCTGCCTTGGTTGTATAGAGCACTATATTCTGCCTTGGTTGTATAGAGCGATATATTCTGCCTTGGTTGTATAGAGCGATATATTCTGCCTTGGTTGTATAGAGCACTATATTCTGCCTTGGCTTGGCTATAGAGCACTATATTCTGCCTTGGTTGTATAGAGCACTATATTCTGCCTTGGTTGTATAGAGCACTATATTCTGCCTTGGCTTGGCTATAGAGCACTATATTCTGCCTTGGTTGTATAGAGCACTATATTCTGCCTTGGTTGTATAGAGCACTATATTCTGCCTTGGTTGTATAGAGCGATATATTCTGCCTTGGTTGTATAGAGCACTATATTCTGCCTTGGTTGTATAGAGCGATATATTCTGCCTTGGTTGTATAGAGCGATATATTCTGCCTTGGTTGTATAGAGCACTATATTCTGCCTTGGTTGTATAGAGCGATATATTCTGCCTTGGTTGTATAGAGCGATATATTCTGCCTTGGTTGTATAGAGCACTATATTCTGCCTTGGTTGTATAGAGCGATATATTCTGCCTTGGTTGTATAGAGCACTCAATTCTGCCATGGAAAAGTTCAGGGAGTCGGGTCACATACACAGTTCTCATATTTTCCATTACCTTTTGCTAATGCAGTCGCTACTATGGCTCTGGGTCGTTTTGTTTCAATGTTCAATGCAGTTTAAGCTTTAAAATAACACTACATCTAACTGTCAGGGTCTGTGTCTGAAATGGAACCTTAAGTGCACTACTTTTGACCAGGACCCACATAGTAGTGCACTACCTAGGGAATAGAAGTACCATTTCAGTCATTCAACTCATTGGGAGAAAAATAACAGCTGTATACGTCCCAAATGGCACCCTATTCCCTAGGTAGTGCACTACTTTAGACCAGAGTCCTATGGAACCCTATTCCCTATATAGTGCACTACTTTAGACCAGAGTCCTATGGAACCCTATTCCCTATATAGTGCACTACTTTAGACCAGAGTCCTATGGAACCCTATTCCCTATATAGTGCACTACTATAGCGCACTACCTCTGAGGGCCCTGGTCTAAAGTAGTGCACTATATAGGGAATAGGGTGCCATTTATGACGCAGTCAGCTTCATTTGCAGACTTACGGTCAGGCTGGCTGTTTTATTTGAAGGCTTCTGATGCAGAGACAGGATTCATATCTCACATGAAGAATATTTAATAAAAAAGAATGTTTTAAAAATATATATATTTTTTTTTAACAGTTTCAAGGGTTTAAAAGAAGTTTAAAAAAAAAAAATGTCAGGAAAATACCGGTATGTCTGATTATTATTCATAAACATATATTTTTTTAAATCCAATATATTTATGTTATTCCCATTGATTATTATTCATCTAAAATTAGCACTCTTAAAGTTTGCTGTAACTAGGCCTTTGTGTCTTGTTTGCCTAATTGAATGCTGTGTATTTTATTGCCTGATTGAATGCTGTGTATTTTATTGTTTGCCTAATTAGTTGCTGTGTATTTTCTTGTTTGCCTAATTACATTTATGTCATACAAAGCCATGCATCCCCAGGATGCTAATACATGTTGTCCTTGGTCATAGAAACAGCTGTCAGCTACACACACACACACACACACACACACACACACACACACACGCACACACACACACACACACACACGCACGCACACACGAGCGCACGCACGCACGCACACACACACACGCACACACACACACACACAGTCTTGTACACACACACACACACACACACACACACACACACACACACACACACACACACACACACCACACACACACCTCTTTATTAATCAACCCTAATTAAATGTATTGATTTGATCCACACAGCAGGCCTCCCAGCTGAAAAGGTTTACCAGTGTTTTCCACAAGTATAGAGTAACCAGACAAATAGATATAGCCTTGGTTCCACCAGGCTCCCCAGAAGGAGCTCTGTTGGTGTCCTCTGGTACATCCTAATGCCTTGGTTCCACCAGGCTCCCCAGAAGGAGCTCTGTTGGTGTCCTCTAGTACATCCTAATGCCTTGGTTCCACCAGGCTGCCCAGAAGGAGCTCTATGTTGGTGTCCTCTGGTACATCCTAAGGAGCTCTATACTGGTGTCCTCTGGTACATCCTAATGCCTTGGTTCCACCAGGCTCCCCAGAAGGAGCTCTATGCTGGTGTCCTCTGGTACATCCTAATGCCTTGGTTCCACCAGGCTCCCCAGAAGGAGCTCTATGCTGGTGTCCTCTGGTACATCCTAATGCCTTGGTTCCACCAGGCTCCCCAGAAGGAGCTCTATGCTGGTGTCCTCTGGTACATCCTAATGCCTTGGTTCCACCAGGCTCCCCAGAAGGAGCTCTGCTGGTGTCCTCTGGTACATCCTAATGCCTTGGTTCCACCAGGCTCCCCAGAAGGAGCTCTGTTGGTGTCCTCTAGTACATCCTAATGCCTTGGTTCCACCAGGCTGCCCAGAAGGAGCTCTATGTTGGTGTCCTCTGGTACATCCTAAGGAGCTCTATACTGGTGTCCTCTGGTACATCCTAATGCCTTGGTTCCACCAGGCTCCCCAGAAGGAGCTCTATGCTGGTGTCCTCTGGTACATCCTAATGCCTTGGTTCCACCAGGCTCCCCAGAAGGAGCTCTATGCTGGTGTCCTCTGGTACATCCTAATGCCTTGGTTCCACCAGGCTCCCCAGAAGGAGCTCTATGCTGGTGTCCTCTGGTACATTCTAATGCCTTGATTACATCTGAAATACACAGCGAAAATTATTGAATCATTTATAGAGGTTTTCCTCCCAGATTGGAAAAATGTGTTAGAAACGATTGCTTGTTCTTCCAATTATGTATTTTATTAAAACAGAAAAATGAAGTACAGAGTAATTAATGAAACAGCCCACATTATCTAGAGAAATAAATGAAAGGTTAAATTGAAAAAATAAAAGGGCATAGCACCAATGTAACAACACAGTATGGTCAAAGACTTAGTAACTTAGTTGTAGTCACGATCTGGTTACCTATAAGTACAAACATAGTTATGTTTTAGCGTTTTTACATATATTTCCGGGAAATCTTCGGAACTACCCACAGTGCACTATTTCTCAATGTGATATGGAGAACCGGTGCTACCTAGCTAGTTCCAGCTGGCTAACATTAGCTACTAGCCATGCTAGCATGTAATTACATTCCAAACCAAGTGTTGGCGCTGGCGAGTGACTGTGTACATCCAAGATGAAACCATATAAATTAATGCGAAAAACTGCATGAGTGTTGTAGTAGCTTTCCGGCATTTGTAGCTACTGCAGTGACACCCACAAGGCCGGAGTTACGACTCATTTGTTGCCCAAAAACGAGAAGCTTAGCTTTGAAGTGGGACCGATTTATCCGGTTGAAGCAAGCGGATTGGAGTATGGGAACCGAGCGCTTCGATGGCTTAGTGTAACCAGTGGAAGGAAGGATTCAGAATGAAACTGATTAAAACAAGGTGCTGTGACGAGCATGAATTTCCTACCTGCAACCTCTATTTCCTACCGACCTACCGGTACATTGCAAATGCCAGCAGTGATGAAGATCAACCGGGTAAATTCTATCTGGATTATATATCGTAATTAGATTAGCTGACTCTTCCTCAGCCTGTGAACATACAGGTACAGAGTCAATGTGTGGGGGCACCGGTTAGTCGAGGTAATTGAGGTAATATGTACATGTAGGTAGAGTTATTAAAGTGACTATGCATAGATAATAACAGAGAGTAGCAGCAGCGTAAAAGAGGGGGGGGCAATGCAAATAGTCTGGGTAGCCATTTGATTAGATGTTCAGGAGTCTTATGGCTTGGGGGTAGAAGCTGTTTAGAAGCCTCTTGGACCTAGTCTTGAACAGTCTATGACTAGGGTGTCTGGAGTCTGATAATTTTTAGGGCCTTCCTCTGACACCGACTGGTATAGAGGTCCTGGATGGCAGGAAGCTTGGCCCCAGTGATGTACTGGGCTGTACGCATTACCCTCTGTAGTGCATTGCGGTCGGAGGCCGAGCAGTTGCCATACCAGGCAATGATGCAACCAGTCAGGATGCTCTCGATGGTGCAGCTGTAGAACCTTTTGAGGATATGAGGACCCATGCCAAATCTTTCCAGTCTCCTGAGGGGGAATATGTTTTGTCGTGCCCTCTTCATGTCTGTCTTGGTGTGCTTGGACCATTCTAGTTTGTTGTTGATGTGGACACCAAGGAACTTGAAACTATCAACCTGCTCCACTGCAGCCTGTCGATGATAATGGGAGCGTGCTCGGTCCTCCTTTTCCTGTAGTCCACAATCATCTCCTTTGTCTTGATCACGTTGAGGGAGAGGTTGTTGTCCTGGCACCACACGGCCAGGTCTCTGACCTCCTCCCTATAGGCTGTCTCGTCGTTGTCGGTGAACAGGCCTACCACTGTTGTGTCATCGGCAAACTTAATGATGGTGTTGGAGTCGTGCCTGGCCGTGCAGTCATGAGTGAACAGGGAGTAAAGGAGGGTGCTGAGCACGCACCCCTGAGGGGTCCCTGTGTTGAGGATCAGCGGCCTTGGCAGGAACTAATGGGGATCCATAATAAACCCCAGGAAGAGTAGCTGCTGCCTTGGCAGGAACTAATGGAGATCCTTAATAAACCCCAGGAAGAGTAGCTGCTGCCTTGGCAGGAACTAATGGGGATCCATAATAAACCCAGGAAGAGTAGCTGCTGCCTTGGCAGGAACTAATGGAGATCCATAATAAACCCCAGGAAGAGTAGCTGCTGCCTTGACAGGAACTAATGGGGATCCATAATAAACCCCAGGAAGAGTAGCTGCTGCCTTGGCAGGAACTAATGGAGATCCTTAATAAACCCCAGGAAGAGTAGCTACTGCCTTGGCAGGAACTAATGGGGATCCATAATAAACCCCAGGAAGAGTAGCTGCTGCCTTGGCAGGAACTAATGGGGATCCATAATAAATACAAATACAGCACACACAACTTGTACCGGTAGGCGGGACAAACAGCAGACTGTCAAACCAATGGGAAGGGCTTGACGGACTAGCAAATTGAAACTTTTAAATGAAAAGTAGCATAGTTAATAACGAATAATTATTAATAATAGTTCATATGATATGGAAAAATTATCTGTCTGCGCTAATAGAAAACACTGGTTTACTAGACTGGTTTACTAGACTGGTTTACTAGACGGGTTTACTAAACTGGTTCACTAGACTGGTTCACTAGACTGGTTCACTAGACTGGTTTACTAAACTGGTTTACTAGACTGGTTTACTAAACTGGTTCACTAGACTGGTTCACTAGACTGGTTCACTAGACTGGTTCACTAGACTGATTTACTAAACTGGTTTCCTAGACTGGTTTACTAGACTGGTTTCCTAGACTGGTTTACTAGACTGGTTTCCTAGACTGATTTACTAGACTGGTTTACTAGACTGGTTCACTAGACTGGTTCACTAGACTGGTTTACTAGACTGGTTCACTAGACTGGTTCACTAGACTGGTTTACTAGACTGATTTACTAAACTGGTTTACTAGACTGGTTTACTAGACTGGTTTACTGGACTGGTTTCCTAGACTGGTTTACTAGACTGGTTTACTAGACTGGTTTAATAAACTGGTTTACTAGACTGGTTTACTAGACTGGTTTACTAAGCTGGTTCACTAGACTGTAAAGAAGCAGCAGGCTGCCAGGATTTGGATCCCAGAGAAGAGAAATGGACAAACCGCTTGTCACTTTGGGAACAGCTCTGAGAGTGAGACAAAGACATCTCTGCTCACTTCTCATTAAATGTCTGTCAGGACTGCTCAGCATGCTCAGTGCTCTGTGTGTGTGTGTGTGTGTGTGTGTGTGTGTGTGTGTGTGTGTGTGTGTGTGTGTGTGTGTGTGTGTGTGTGTGTGTGTGTGTGTGTGTGTGTGTGTGTGTGTGTGTGTGTGTGTGTGTGTGCGCGCGCGCGCGTGCGTGCGTGCGTGTGTCAGTTTGCAGCAACTGCCTGACTGCTTACTGTCGTGGTTTCTAGTTCTCTAGCTCTACTAAATGCAGAAGTTTAATCATAAAACAAGAGAATAAAACAAGTGGATTTCATACATTTTCCCAGAAGATTTACACCTTTGAACAAACCTACAGCGTCATTGCGCAACATTCCCCATTTCTGTTAATCCGTCTACGCGTACAATTTGATGCATATGTTCGATTTATCCAACGTATTCACCCCAGAGAACTGCGACTGCCTCCGCAATGACGCAAGGCAAACGCGGCGTTCCATTGGAAATGGAATGGAATGCACTTCTGGTGTACCAAAACGCAACGACGCTGTCGGAGTGACTGAGCTGTCGGAGTGACTGAGGCGTCGGAGCGGCAAGAGATTGAAGTACACCCCTTGACTCTTTCCACATGTTGACGTGTTACAGCTTGAACTTAAAATGGATTCAATTGATTTTTTTTTTGTCACTGGCCTATACACAAAATATCCATTAACGTTAAAGTGGAATTATGTTTTTAGAAATGTTTACAAATTCATTAAATATTTCAAGCTGAAATGTCTTGAGTCAATAAGTATTCAACTCTTTTTGTTATGGTAAGGAGCCTAAATACGTTCAGGAGTAAAAATGTGCTTAACAAGTCACATAATAAGTTGCATCGACTCACTCTGTGTGCAATAATAGTGTTTAACATGATTTTTGAGTGACTACCTCATCTCTGTACCCCACACACACAATTATCTGTAAGGTTCCTCAGTTAATAAGCAGTGAATTTCAAACAGATTCAACCACAAAGACCAGGGAGGTTTTCCAATGCCTCAAAGAAGGGCACCGATTGGTAGATGGGTAAAAAACTAAAAAGCAGACATTGAATATCCCTTTGAGCATGGTGAAGTTATTAATTACACTTTGGATGGTGTATCAATACACCCAGTCACTACAAAGATACATGAGTCCTGCCTAACTCAGTTGCCAGAGAGGAAGGAAACCGCTCAGGGATTTCACCATGAGGCCAATGGTGACTATTAAACAGTTACAAAGTTTAACGACTGTGATAGGAGATAACTGAGGATGGATCAACAACATCACTTCGCAAAACTAACCTAATTGACAGAGCGAAAAGAAGGAAACCTGTACAGACACTCCAAATATACATTGGAGTTGCTTACCAATGTAACAGGGTTGCTTATGTTTCCACTTGACACTGCAGAAATGTATATTTAATGTGTATGTATACTAATTGGTTGGTTTAAGTCAGATGTCAATAAGGGGTAATGTCATTGGCTACGCTTGCAGATAGGGGAGGTCCCAGTCTGGTATTGACTAGCAACCGGTAGGTCACATTCTGAAATACTGTATTTTATGTGTAGGACTTCACCATGTACATGTCCTGGTGTGTATACACAGCGTGCAAATCATTAAGAACACCGTCCTATATATATTTAACCCCCCCCCCCCAAAAAAAATATATATGGGGGATTGGAAGTGATGCAGACAATTACATTTATGGAAGCTACAATCTATCTGCAATATTTAAGCTGATCTACTCCTTAAAAATTAATATTTAAAAAAATAATAATAATTTAAGAACACTTTCCTAGTTGCACCCTCCTCCCTTCTCATTGCGTTATTTCTGCCTTGCACAAATTCATGTTGGTCCTATGCCCGGCAAAATATACCCCTGTATTAAAATAGACACATCACACAGCTAATCATCACACAGCTAATCATCACACAGCTAATTATCACACAGCCAATCACACAGCTAATCATCACACAGCTAATCATTACACAGCTAATTAGCACACAGCTAATCATCACACAGCTAATTATCACACAGCTAATTATCACACAGCTAATCATCACACAGCTAATCATTACACAGCTAATCATCACACAGCTAATCATCACACAGCTAATCATCACACAGCTAATTATCACACAGCTAATTATCACACAGCTAATTATCACACAGCTAATTATCACACAGCTAATCATCACACAGCTAATTAGCACACAGCTAATCATCACACAGCTAATTATCACACAGCTAATCATTACACAGCTAATTATCACACAGCTAATCATTACACAGCTAATTATCACACAGCTAATCATCACACAGCTAATCATTACACAGCTAATCATCACACAGCTAATCATCACACAGCTAATCATCACACAGCTAATTATCACACAGCTAATTATCACACAGCTAATTATCACACAGCTAATCATCACACAGCTAATCATCACACAGCTAATTATCACACAGCTAATTATCACACAGCTAATCATCACACAGCTAATCATCACACAGCTAATCATCACACAGCTAATCATCACACAGCTAATCATTAAAACTCAGGCCTATCGATACATTTGGCTTCTCCTTCATTGCAGCTGCAGTGCAAGTAGATAGTAGGGAGAAGTATGTTTTGTAATAGTGTTGAATGAAAACAGTGCTGAATAAAAACTTAAAACACAAACTCATAAAACCAGCAGCTCTTTGACAGTCGCTCTCTGGTCATGGTGTTAAACGTCGTGAAATCTCACGTGTAAAATGTTGCTGCAGGGTCGTGGTACACTGGCAATGTAGAATTGGTGATTTGAACTTTCCGATTGGCCAGCGCACTTGATTTAGCCAGAATCAAGCGCACCTACCGCCAACAGGGTTTCTGAATCAAGCGCAGCTACCACCAACAGGGTTTCTGAATCAAGCGCACCTACCACCAACCGGGTTTCTGAATCAAGCGCACCTACCGCCAACAGGGTTTCTGAATCAAGCGCACCTACCGCCAACAGGGTTTCTGAATTAAGCGCACCTACCGCCAACAGGGTTTCTGAATCAAGCGCACCTACCGCCAACCGGGTTTCTGAATCAAGCCCACCTACCACCAACCGGGTTTCTGAATCAAGCGCACCTACCACCAACCGTGTTTCTGAATCAAGCGCACCTACCACCAACCGGGTTTCTGAATCAAGCCCACCTACCACCAACCGGGTTTCTGAATCAAGCGCACCTACCACCAACCGGGTTTCTGAATCAAGCGCACGTACCACCAACCGGGTTTCTGAATCAAGCGCACCTACCACCAACCGGGTTTCTGAATCAAGCCCACTACCACCAACCGGGTTTCTGAATCAAGCGCACCTACCACCAACCGGGTTTCTGAATCAAGCGCACGTACCACCAACCGGGTTTCTGAATCAAGCGCACCTACCACCAACCGGGTTTCTGAATCAAGCCCACCTACCACCAACCGGGTTTCTGAATCAAGCGCACCTACCGCCAACAGGGTTTCTGAATCAAGCGCACCTACCGCCAACAGGGTTTCTGAATCAAGCGCACCTACCACCAACCGGGTTTCTGAATCAAGCGCACGTACCACCAACAGGGTTTCTGAATCAAGCGCACCTACCACCAACCGGGTTTCTGAATCAAGCGCACCTACCGCCAACAGGGTTTCTGAATCAAGCGCACCTACCACCAACCGGGTTTCTGAATCAAGCGCACGTACCACCAACAGGGTTTCTGAATCAAGCGCACCTACCACCAACCGGGTTTCTGAATCAAGCGCACGTATCACCAACCGGGTTTCTGAATCAAGCACCAACAGGGTTTCTGAATCAAGCGCACCTACCACCAACCGGGTTTCTGAATCAAGCCCACTACCACCAACCGGGTTTCTGAATCAAGCGCACCTACCACCAACCGGGTTTCTGAATCAAGCGCACGTACCACCAACCGGGTTTCTGAATCAAGCGCACCTACCACCAACCGGGTTTCTGAATCAAGCCCACCTACCACCAACCGGGTTTCTGAATCAAGCGCACCTACCGCCAACAGGGTTTCTGAATCAAGCGTACCTACCGCCAACAGGGTTTCTGAATCAAGCGCACCTACCGCCAACAGGGTTTCTGAATCAAGCGCACCTACCGCCAACAGGGTTTCTGAATCAAGCGCACCTACCACCAACCGGGTTTCTGAATCAAGCGCACGTACCACCAACCGGGTTTCTGAATCAAGCGCCAACAGGGTTTCTGAATCAAGCGCACCTACCGCCAACAGGGTTTCTGAATCAAGCGCACCTACCGCCAACAGGGTTTCTGAATCAAGCCCACCTACCGCCAACCGGGTTTCTGAATCAAGCGCACCTACCGCCAACAGGGTTTCTGAATCAAGCGCACCTACCGCCAACAGGGTTTCTGAATCAAGCGCACCTACCGCCAACAGGGTTTCTGAATCAAGCGCACCTACCGCCAACAGGGTTTCTGAATCAAGCGCACCTACCGCCAACAGGGTTTCTGAATCAAGCGCACCTACCGCCAACAGGGTTTCTGAATCAAGCCCACCTACCACCAACCGGGTTTCTGAATCAAGCGCACCTACCACCAACCGGGTTTCTGAATCAAGCCCACTACCACCAACCGGGTTTCTGAATCAAGCGCGAGGGTGCTGGCCCATTTTCACTCCAATGCTTCCCACAGTTGTTTCAAGTTGGCTGGATGTCCTTCGCTTGGTAGACCGTTCTTGATACACACACGGGAAACTGTTGAGAGTGAACAACCCAGCAGCGGTGCAGTACTTGTCACAAACCGGTGCGCCTGGCATCGACTACCATACCCCCGTTCAAAGGCACTTCAATCTTTCGTCTTGCCCATTCACCCTCTGAATGGCACACATACACATTCCACGTCTCAAGACTTAAAAATCCTTTTTCTTTTCGTCTTTAATTTGTCTCCTGCCCTTCATCTACACTGATTGGATTTAACAAGTGACATTAATAAGGGACCATACCTGTCATCTGGATTCACCTGGTCAGTCTATGTCACGTAAAGAGCAGGTGTTCTTAATGTTTTGTACACTCACTGTATATGAGAACCTTTAAACATGCTTCCACATGTTGTCAAGCATCTCTCACAAACAAACAAAGAAGACAAAAACAAATGATGGTTCTCCTCAGGAGGTGATTGTGATGAGACAGTGGAGGGGGAGGCTCAGAGGGAGGGGTTGTGATGAGACAGTAGAGGGGGAGGCTCAGAAGAAGGGGTTGTGATGAGACAGTAGAGGGGGAGGCTCAGAAGAAGGGGTTGTGATGAGACAGTAGAGGGGGAGGCTCAGAAGAAGGGGTTGTGATGAGACAGTAGAGGGGGAGGCTCAGAAGAAGGGGTTGTGATGAGACAGTAGAGGGGGAGGCTCAGAAGAAGGGGTTGTGATGAGACAGTAGAGGGGGAGGCTCAGAGGGAGGGGTTGTGATGAGACAGTAGAGGGGGAGGCTCAGAAGAAGGGGTTGTGATGAGACAGTAGAGGGGGAGGCTCAGAAGAAGGGGTTGTGATGAGACAGTAGAGGGGGAGGCTCAGAGGGAGGTGGTTGTGATGAAACAGTAGAGGGGGAGGCTCAGAAGAAGGGGTTGTGATGAGACAGTAGAGGGGGAGGCTCAGAAGAAGGGGTTGTGATGAGACAGTAGAGGGGGAGGCTCAGAAGAAGGGGTTGTGATGAGACAGTAGAGGGGGAGGCTCAGAGGGAGGGGTTGTGATGAGACAGTAGAGGGGGAGGCTCAGAAGAAGGGGTTGTGATGAGACAGTAGAGGGGGAGGCTCAGAGGGAGGTGGTTGTGATGAAACAGTAGAGGGGGAGGCTCAGAAGAAGGGGTTGTGATGAGACAGTAGAGGGGGAGGCTCAGAAGAAGGGGTTGTGATGAGACAGTAGAGGGGGAGGCTCAGAGGGAGGTGGTTGTGATGAAACAGTAGAGGGGGAGGCTCAGAGGGAGGGGTGGTGATGAGACAGTAGAGTGGGAGGCTCAGAGGGAGGTGGTTGTGATGAAACAGTAGAGGGGGAGGCTCAGAGGGAGGGGTTGTGATGAGACAGTAGAGGGGGAGGCTCAGAAGAAGGGGTTGTGATGAAACAGTAGAGGGGGAGGCTCAGAGGGAGGGGTTGTGATGAGACAGTAGAGGGGGAGGCTCAGAAGAAGGGGTTGTGATGAGACAGTAGAGGGGGAGGCTCAGATGGAGGTGGTTGTGATGAGACAGTAGAGGGGGAGGCTCAGAGGGAGGGGTTGTGATGAGACAGTAGAGGGGGAGGCTCAGAAGAAGGGGTTGTGATGAGACAGTAGAGGGGGAGGCTCAGATGGAGGTGGTTGTGATGAGACAGTAGAGGGGGAGGCTCAGAGGGAAGGGTTGTGATCAGACAGTAGAGGGGGAGGCTCAGAGGGAGGTGGTTGTGATGAAACAGTAGAGGGGGAGGCTCAGAGGGAGGGGTTGTGATGAGACAGTAGAGGGGGAGGCTCAGGGGGAGGGGTGGTGATGAGACAGTAGAGGGGGAGGCTCAGAGGGAGGGGTTGTGATGAGACAGTAGAGGGGGAGGCTCAGATGGAGGTGGTTGTGATGAGACAGTAGAGGGGGAGGCTCAGAGGGAGGGGTGGTGATGAGACAGGTGAGGGGGAGGCTCAGAGGGAGGGGTTGTGATGAGACAGTAGAGGGGGAGGCTCAGATGGAGGTGGTTGTGATGAGACAGTAGAGGGGGAGGCTCAGAGGGAGGGGTTGTGATGAGACAGTAGAGGGGGAGGCTCAGAGGGAGGTGGTTGTGATGAGACAGTAGAGGGGGAGGCTTAGAGGGAGGGGTTGTGATGAGACAGGTGAGGGGGAGGCTCAGAGGGAGGTGGTTGTGATGAGACAGTAGAGGGGGAGGCTCAGAGGGAAGGGTTGTGATCAGACAGTAGAGGGGGAGGCTCAGATGGAGGTGGTTGTGATGAGACAGTAGAGGGGGAGGCTCAGAGGGAGGGGTGGTGATGAGACAGGTGAGGGGGAGGCTCAGAGGGAGGGGTTGTGATGAGACAGTAGAGGGGGAGGCTCAGAGGGAGGGGTTGTGATGAGACAGTAGAGGGGGAGGCTCAGAGGGAGGTGGTTGTGATGAGACAGTAGAGGGGGAGGCTCAGAGGGAGGGGTTGTGATGAGACAGGTGAGGGGGAGGCTCAGAGGGAGGGTTGTGATGAGACAGTAGAGGGGGAGGCTCAGAGGGAGGGGTTGTGATGAGACAGTAGAGGGGGAGGCTCAGAGGGAGGGGTTGTGATGAGACAGTAGAGGGGGAGGCTCAGAGGGAGGGGGTTGTGATGAGACAGTAGAGGGGGAGGCTCAGAGGGAGGGGTTGTGATGAGACAGTAGAGGGGGAGGCTCAGAGGGAAGGGTTGTGATCAGACAGTAGAGGGGGAGGCTCAGAGGGAGGTGGTTGTGATGAAACAGTAGAGGGGGAGGCTCAGGGGGAGGGGTTGTGATGAGACAGTGAAGGGGGAGGCTCAGAGGGAGGGGTGGTGATGAGACAGTGGAGGGGGAGGCTCAGAGGGGAGGGTTGTGATCAGACAGTAGAGGGGGAGGCTCAGAGGGAGGTGGTTGTGATGAGACAGTAGAGGGGGAGGCTCAGGGGGAGGGGTTGTGATGAGACAGTGAAGGGGGAGGCTCAGAGGGAGGGGTGGTGATGAGACAGTGGAGGGGGAGGCTCAGAGGGAGGTGGTTGTGATGAGACAGTAGAGGGGGAGGCTCAGAGGGAGGTGGTTGTGATGAGACAGTAGAGGGGGAGGCTCAGTGGGAGGGGATGTGATGAGACAGGTGAGGGGGAGGCTCAGATGGAGGTGGTTGTGATGAGACAGTAGAGGGGGAGGCTCAGGGGGAGGGGGTTGTGATGAGACAGTAGAGGGGGAGGCTCAGTGGGAGGGGATGTGATGAGACAGTGAAGGGGGAGGCTCAGAGGGAGGGGTGGTGATGAGACAGTGGAGGGGGAGGCTCAGAGGGAGGGGTTGTGATGAGACAGTCGAGGGGGAGGCTCAGATGGAGGTGGTTGTGATGAGACAGTAGAGGGGGAGGCTCAGAGGGAAGGGTTGTGATCAGACAGTAGAGGGGGAGGCTCAGAGGGAGGTGGTTGTGATGAAACAGTAGAGGGGGAGGCTCAGAGGGAGGGGTTGTGATGAGACAGTAGAGGGGGAGGCTCAGGGGGAAGGGTTGTGATGAGACAGTAGAGGGGGAGGCTCAGATGGAGGTGGTTGTGATGAGACAGTAGAGGGGGAGGCTCAGAGGGAGGGGTGGTGATGAGACAGGTGAGGGGGAGGCTCAGAGGGAGGGGTTGTGATGAGACAGTAGAGGGGGAGGCTCAGATGGAGGTGGCTGTGATGAGACAGTAGAGGGGAGGCTCAGAGGGAGGTGGTTGTGATGAGACAGTAGAGGGGGAGGCTTAGAGGGAGGGGTTGTGATGAGACAGTAGAGGGGGAGGCTCAGAGGGAGGTGGTTGTGATGAGACAGTAGAGGGGGAGGCTTAGAGGGAGGGGTTGTGATGAGGACAGTAGAGGGGGAGGCTCAGAGGGGTGTGATGAGACAGTAGAGGGGAGGCCTCAGAGGGAGGGTGGATGAGACAGTAGAGGGGGAGGCTCAGAGGGAGGGGTTGTGATGAGACAGTAGAGGGGGAGGCTCAGAGGGAGGTGGTTGTGATGAGACAGTAGAGGGGAGGCTTAGAGGGAGGGGTTGTGATGAGACAGTAGAGGGGGAGGCTCAGAGGGAGGGGTGGTGATGAGACAGTAGAGGGGGAGGCTCAGAGGGGGGTTGTGATGATGAGCCCCCGTGCTTTATATAAGCACTGTTTCCAACAGTACAGCTACCAGTGCTTAATTCACTGTTCCAACCAGTACAAGCCCCCGTGGGCTTATTCACTGTTCCAACCAGTACATCCCGTGCTTTACTTCACTGTTCCAACCAGTAGCCCAGCCCGCCGTGCTTTATTTTCACTGTTCCAACCAGTCCACACCCCGTGCTATATTCACTGTTCCAACCAGTAACGAAAAACAGTGGCTTTACCTTCACTGTTCCAACCAGTAAAACAGCCAGTGCTTAATTCACTGTTCCAACCACGTACACCCGTGCTTAATTCACTGTTCCAACCAGTACACAACCATGTGGCTTAATTCACTGGTTCCAACCAGTACTACCAGTGCTTTATTTCCACCTTGTTGCCAACCAGCACACGAGCCTCCCTGTGCTTAATTCAACTGTTCCAACCAGTCACCAGTGCTTAATATTCACTGTTCCACACAGTACACCCAGTGCTTAATTCACTGTTCCCCAACCAGTACACCAGTTTGCTTAAGGCCTGTGCCTCGCCCTCTTTCCTCCCTGCCACTTAGCCGTTGTGTAGCCGCCTTCTGAGCCTACTTAGGCCTGGGCCTGAATCCTCCTCCCGGCTTGTTTCCTACTAGCCCCCCCTACTGTGTCTATCACAACCCTTCCTCTGACCCCCCCTCTACTGTCTCATCACAACCCCCTCCCTCTGAGCTCCTCCCTCTACTGTCTCATCACCACCCCTCCCTCTAGCCTCCCCCTCTACTGTC